>NC_053115.1:33937845-34128922 GCF_010015445.1 Perca fluviatilis
AACTTTACCGACCTGCTGACATCTCGGACCAGTGTTCCTGATGTTTGACTCACTTTTGTTTGGTCCCCTAGGTCTTCCTCTGGTGCGTTCTCAGAATGTGGAGTATGTCTGTTTTTCTCCCATGAGCCTCCCTGATGGTCACTAACATGACTACACAAACAGAAATACACACAGGTGAAACCAGTGATCACCTCTGGCTGGCAGCGTGCCATAAATACAACACAACGTGATGTGTTCATACAGGAAAATCAATAGTACAATCTAAAAAGACAAATATGGACAGCGTCACAAAACACATCCAATTATTATTGTGACATTAAAGCTACATTGTGTAAGAATTGTCTCTTATCTAGCGGTGAAATTGTATATGACAACCAACTGAATATTACTTTCTAGCCCCTCCCATTCCGAGCACGTTTTAACTCCTACGGTGGCCGTATGCCAAGATTAACATGGCTTCCAGTACGACTTGGTCCGTTCTGTATATTGTACGAGATTAATAGCGTAAGGCAATGTTTACAGCGTAGGCTACATATGTTCCTCCGTGAGCAGGGTCAGAGATCAGTTGATGCGACAGAGGTGCAAGGGAAAGCTAAAGGAAGAGGGAAATAAGGTAAAGAGACACTCTCCAAAGATGACGAAGCGACTCCTTTACATGTCCTCAAGGAACAGGCGTGATCCTCCATCTTCAACAGGCTTTCAAAACTGCCGGCAGTCGCGAGTAATCTCCCCCTGGCATTCGTCACGGTGCCACTGAGTGTAAAAGCGCGAAAGGCGGAGGTATGTCCCTCTTTGGCTAATGTATTTTAAAGATGGAGGCTCTACATGGCGGCCACCATTCGAGCAACTCGCTCCTATGTATTCTGAATGGCAGATTCTATGCGTACTATGCGTATACTTTGATTAGTTGGAGGAAGTAACTACAAATGAATGAGCACATATTTGTGAAAGAACAAAGGTTTTTTTGCTAAGAATCAACTCAAAAGATTACACAATGGAGCTTTAAAGTAACTATGTGTAGCTTTTAAATGTTTCTGAAACGTTGTAATTTTTCATCATAAATGTAAACCTGTAACAGCAAATGAGACTAACAGTAAAAAGAACGCTATTTTTATATTGTTTTTATTAATGCCTTTTGCATGGGTCCGATTTTTCCCGCGCAGTCACAGAATGATTTGCGGCAGGTAAACGGTGCTACAGGAACACATTCTGACGGGTCACAGATTTCTTTGTAACACCGGAAAAGCCTGTGTTATTGTATCCAGCCAGGTAAAAGGAAGCAGGAGATTTCTTTATATAGGCCTAATTGTATGTATTTAAATTTATTTCAGAAGTTATCTGTTGTAGTTATGGCTGATAGTGGGGCAGGGCCATCACAGGAAAAAGGAAATGAAACGAAGGACAACTAAAAGCTAAAAGGGAAAGTAACAGACAACAGGTGATATACAAGTCAATCTCGGTCAGGCTTTCAACAGATGGAGACAATTACGGGATTGTAAATTATTAAAAAACGACAGAGAATTGGCCTTCAGATATGTAATTTCATTCATAAAATAACTTTAGATTGCGTGATGTGGTTGTACGTCAGTGGCCCACATTAAGCTACGTCCCCCTTCCATTTAGTTTTTTCTTCTTCTTTTCAGTCCACGTTGGCATACGGTTTTCTTTTTGTCCCCCTGTACTTGTGTAAAGCGTACGTGGGTTTCAGGAAATGTGCTATAATAATCTAAGTTATTATGACGTTGGTTGCTACAACAACATGTCTTAATGCTTTGGCTCGTGACACAGTGACAGAGATACCTGGTTTAGCTCACGAGACATCCAAAGCAGGCTAAGTTACCGTATGCAACACTTGAAATGCAAGGATGCATCTGTAACGTATTCTCTTACTGTAAATAAATGATTTTCTGTCCGAGCAAAACATTCATCGCAACTACATGACCTTCCCGTAACGCTAACTCAGTAATACGGCAGCGTAAAGAAAAGAACTTTAACAGCAGGTGTGGTAAAAACACTACCGCTTTAATCCAACGTGGCTGCTAGAATCAACACAAACTGAAAGCTACATATGGACACTTTAAAGGTGCCGTAGGTAGGATTGCGAAGATCCAGGACTTAGCCAAAAAAACATTACATCGTCAACTTCTCAGTCCCTCCCCCCTTTCTGCTAAAGCCCAAAACTGTCTCCTAAGCCCCTCCCCCCAAAAGGGAGAATGAATGCGTGTGCATCAGCAGTGATTGACACGCAGTTAGACCCTGATTGGAGCATCTGAACAGGGAGCGGTGGATTTTTGGTGCCAGAGGAGCCGGATTTTTTTTTTTTTTATTACCTGCTCCATGTAGTTCTACTGGAACATAGGGTCAGTTTCAGCAAATATGACACAAAGTTAGTTTTATAAGTCTTACCTACTGCACCTTTAAAGAGACCTTTTGCCCCAAATGAAATGATAGTGGTCTGAGTACCAGTAGGACGATGAACGTGACAGACTGATGATCTCTAACAGCTTCACCATGAATGGAAACCGTAACCGAGAGTTTAGTGTTGTGTTGAACTCACTTGGCAGTTGTGCCAGAGCTCTCTTCATCCTCCAAGGACGAGGCGTTGCAGAGAGCAGCCTGTGTGTGCTCGGGGTTGATGGAAGAGGACCTCTCGTACAGCGGCGTGTGCTTTGCTTCATGAGGAATGCTGCTGAAGCTGTTCTTCTCCGGGGACGAGAGCTGGACCTGAACACAGTCACGAGTCATTCGCATGAAGCTCAAGCACCTGCACTATATCACTGGAAGCTTTCCAGTCTTACCTCCTGTTTTAAAGGCAGCACCTGTGGAATGGTGAGCGTTTTTGGAAATGGCACCGCAGCAGACACTCCCATTGGTTTTGGTCTGACTGTAAAACAAACGCACAAACATTTCAGCATAGAGACTGGACCTGCTATACAGAGCTATAGTTATCAAACAGGACAAAAAGGCTTACACATTGTAAGGGGGATTGTAGCTGAGGTTCAGCTTTCCTACTTTTCTACTTTTCGCTCAGTGTTTTCTTATCATGGTGAGTTGATTTTCCTATTCTCGTTAGTGTCTCGTGGTCATATGTTATTATATTGTCTAACAAAACAGCAAACACTGTAAAGATAACACATACATACAGTGGCTTGCATAAGTTTAGATATCCATGCTAAAGTTGACTAAAAAGAGGAATAGAAATCCATCTTTTGGAAATTGATGTTAATGCCTTGATTAAAACAATTAGGAAAAATCCAACCTTTAAGGACACCAATTTTCTTTGTGAATGAATAATGTATCGTAAATAAATAAATGTTCTTCCTAAAAATACAGGGGGCATAAGTATACACACCCCTATGTTAAATTCCCATAGAGGCAGGTAGATTAGTTATTTCATGGATCCATGAAATATGTTGGTAATAGAAGGGCCAAATCAACCAATCGGATCAAACTCTTGCTGAAACCAGTCGGGAGAAGAGCATCTTTTTTTTCCTCAGAGAAAAGCCTCCAGTGCCGTTTTTTGCTCTTCTTTCAATGAAGGAATACTTTCTAATTCGGATAAAACTTGCGCGATAGCTACACTCATCTCATCCGTGGAAGCTGCCATGTTGTTTAGACTTAACAGCGCTCGAACTATGGCCGTTCCACCTATAACCCGCCCAAAACCAACGCGTCATTGGCCGGTCGCTTTTGGCGAAACCGGCCCAAATTTTCTCTTCAAGATGCCAATGACCTGCTGGAAGAACTGGGCTCGTGAGATCAGGACGGTCTCACGAGGCTAAGCAGAACAAATCACATGGAATCTGATGATTTGGGCTACTTTCCTATGTGCTCCTAAATCAGATACAGGTCTGATGTTTGCATCAGGTCTGTTTGCAATGCGACCTCAGTCTGAACAGTCTAATCAGAATTCATGCAACTTCTAAGTGAAGCGTCAACGTTGCCTTCAGTGGCCTCGATGTTTCCTTCCGATTGACAGCGTGCGACGTCTTTGTCACTGTTCTTTTGTGCATGCCAGTCAGTTCAGGACTGTGACCAGTTCACACTGGAATATCATTTTCACATTTTAAAAATAATGTGAACAGCAGGTTCTGAGCAATAAATCTGAATTGAGCACTAAAGCTTGCAGTGTGAACATAGAGAGTGTTGGACAGCCTACTGTACAGAACAGTCATCCATTAAGATTGAAATTGAATTGAAAGCCTTTCTTGTCATTGTACTTCAATTAGGAGCGCTACTCCACTGGGTGCATACAATAAGATCTTCAGAGGAACAGGATAGTGTTGACTGTTAGTGATTCTCTTTGCACATCTGAAGCTACACTATGGCTGTGCAATTAATTGAAATTTAATCGTGATTATGATTTTGGCTCCCAACGATCACAAAAACAGAATAATCGAGAAAAACTATTATTTAGCTCATTACGTTTTGCAAGTAAACTCTTATTTTCTCTCATGTTCTGAATGAAAAAATTAAGTTTAAATAGGAAAAGTATTAAGGCAAATTTCACAGATGTATGTTTTTTTACTGTTGATTTATTTAACTTTTCCACTGTTTTTTAAGTTCAATAATTGCAACATCTTTCCAGAAGTTAACGAGTAATCGTGTCAAATTATCGTGATTTCAATATTGACCGGAATAATCGCGATTAGGTTATTTTCCATAATTGAGCAGCCCTACACTCAAGCTTTTAAAGCACTTCAACAGAACATTCTGATCATCATCATCAGTCTGCGTACACATCTGTGGTTCTAAATCTCCCGTTTGACTGAAATCGTGATATGTAGGGGAGTACACCCATTTCTGTCCCATCACCCATTTCCACAGGTGTTGCTTAGAAGGTTAACAAGGCCACAATTAAATGAATTAACATCGGCGTTTGACGTGTAAAGCCCTATGGACCTTTTTCACAGCAGACATGTTGACTTGTCATAGTAGGAAAAGCACAGCTGAAATTGACAACCTTAACTATGGCTCAACTCCATCAAGTGTCCCAGTAAGCTATTTCAGTGAGTCAGCATGCACAATACCAGGGCCTCTCCTAAGTGGAATACAGCCGTCGTTAATGGTTTTGAATACACCTGGGCTTTTCCTACCATGACATGTCAACATGTCTGCCGTGAAAAAGGTCTATTCGCACGGGACTATTACCAGGGGACGTGATTTAGAAATTCTCTCCCCCCACTGGGCGCCTGGGTAGCTCACCTGGTAGAGCAGGTGCCCATATATAGAGGTTTACTCCTCAACGCAGCGGCCGTGGGTTTGACTCCGCCCTGCGGCCCTTTGTTCCGTGACAGGATAAGCAAGGTCTCTGGGCCCTATCTTGCACCCGGAGCAGCGAAGCGCAAAGCCCGACGCAAGTGTCTTTGCTAGTTTAAGACCGTGGTGAATTTCCCGTCCAGCGTTTAAATAGCAAATGCACCTGCGCCCATCTGTGCGCCCATGGGCGTGCTGGTCTTACAGGGAGGTGTGTTCAGGTGCATTCTGGGCATATTTCTATCTTGAGGCAGCAAAACGTGGTCTAAAGTCAATGCAGCATTTCATTGTTATTTTAACAGCAAATTAGTAAAATGCTCCTAGGCTTATGCATATTATGCTTGTTACAGACACAGGGACGCGCTGCAGCACACAATCATGCAGGAGAGTTAAAAAATATATATATTACGCTGCAAATCTGCGATCATAATGGCAATGCACAAACGCGATCTGGCTTTTAAAGGGAATGGGAGATGAGTTTATCGCATGTTACGCCAAAAAGCAAACCTATGATTAATTAAGACACCTAGAACAACCCTTTTGAAGCATGCGCCCGGCACACAGACCCTTTTTTCCGCCGCAAAAGTGGATTCGTACACACCCTAAACGCAGCTGCGCCAGGCGCTTCACGCCGTGCGCTTAGATCGTTAAAATAGGGCCCTGTATGTTACTCAAATTTAGAGGGACAGAAAAAGGCTAAACAGATTGGTGAAGAGGGCTAGCTCTGTTCTGGTCTGCCCTCTCTGGACACCATAGAGGAGGCTGTTAGCCAGGCGGGCATCCATCATGGGCAACACCTCTCACCCCCTACATGAGATTGTGAGTTCCCTGAGCAGCTCCTTCAGCAGCAGACGGCTGCACCCTCAGTGCAAGAAGGAGCGCTACCGCAGATCATTCATTCCAGCAGCAGTCACTCTTTAATGCAACATCATAATGTAGCACGGCTAGCTGTTTCTGCAACATATGCCATCACTGAACAAGTTTCTGCACTATGCATACTTATTTATTTATTACTCTGTGTCACCTCCTACTGTGCAATATGCCATTTCTATTCATCTGCACCTTACTCATCTGTACATCTGTGTATATATACGTCTGTTTATATAAGGGTGTTTATAGTATAAATACTTTTGTATTATTACTATTACTACTATTTCTTATAATACTTTTTGTATATTTTCCCTGTGTCTATTTAATGTGTATTTGTGTTATTTTGACATATGTGAATTTTTCTTTTGAGCTGCTGTAAAAGGAATTTGCCCTGTATGGGATTAATTAAGCAATATCACACAAGAGGGTTTGATTTAACGTCATTGTTGGCATGACAGTGATGCGACTAGGACCGAGGTTCGTAAGCATCACTAAACTCTTGAGTGTAATATTGCGATTATACAACAACGGTTACCAACAAAATAAAGGTTACAATAAAACTGTATTCATATTGTGGGGCATTTCGCTCTCAAAATGAATAAAAAGCAACAGAGACAATTTCTAGTCCCTCCCTGTTTAATCAGCCAGTCAACTTAAGCTAACGTTAGCTTTGTGGAGATTGTGGGATTTCCCAAACTGAATAATTAGCACAAATATAAAACACCAAACTGCTTTGCTAGCTCTATCCTGTTATAACTTAGATATCTGCTGAAAGAAATATTTTTTCCATGGATAGATTTAGATACTAAACATCCGCGAACTTCAAAACACCAGTAAAATGTTTGTCAGCAGCTAACTTAAGCTAACGTTAGCTTTGTAGAGATCGTGGGACTTCCCAAACTGAATAACTACCGCACATATGAACACAAAACTAGCTCCACCTTGTTGTGACTAAGATATCATCTGAATTTTTTTTCTTTTTTATTTTTTCCCCATCGACAGATATAGCTCCTGTACGTCTGCGTAGCAGCTATTTTCTAGATAGGCCGTCACCGGCACAGCTGATCCAAACAAATCCAGTGAAGGTTAACTTCAGTGCGTTGCAACAAATAATTAGTTTAACCCGATGAATCACTTTATATACTGGTTGGAGAGCTTTTGTGTGTTCCACTGTGGTTCCTGCATTACTAACATGAATACAAATGTGTTTAAACAGCTTTTTAATTCAACTCCGTAATGTTGACAGAGAAATGGCGGAGTGATATTTTAAGTGATGCGCCAGGTGTGCTCAAGTGGCTCTGGGTGGGCTGTCATGCTGATATGAAGACGTTCTAAATGTCTAGTCGACCAATCAGATTGTCTGGCAGGGCTCGAGAGTGCGACCAATTTGGTCGCAAATGCGACCAAAATTTGTAAGGGTGCGACTAAGATTTTTCCTAGGTCGCACCGGTGCACCTAACGTCCTTGCATCCGCTGCCTCTCCACTAACGAAGCGATGTCGTTTCTATCGATATGTTTAATGTTGCGTTACATGACCCATTCCTTCTGGAAAGCCGTGCCTGTGTTTGGATCTCTCCTCCGCGCAGCCCCGCCCCCATTCACTCACACACCGGCCGGCTCACCTGCAACATGGAGAGACACAGCGCCGCAGGTCCAAACTCCCGACATTTGTCTACAGTTTTAATTGTTATTAACACAGCTGTGTATGAGAGGGAAACCTGTATTGGTACCAGTGTTTCCGCTGGTAACTCTGTTACTGCGGCCGCCACGGCGAAACACACATTAGAAGTTATTAAATGCAACTAACTTCAGTTGGTTGAGTAATAGCGTGTAAGACGGAGCCTGCTGGATCATAGTTCATAAAAATTCAGCGCAGTGACGATACAGACATTTCATAGCCTACACAAGACGGGTGTAACGCCGCTAATGAGTCAGCCGTCACTCTCTGAGTAGCCTATATGCTTCAGTCCATCGCACTCCCTCGGTCTTTCGGTCGTTCTTTTTTTTTTTTTTTTCTAAAGATTTCGGCCTTTACTTTGATAGGAAAACTGAAGACATGAAAGGGGAGAGAGAGGGGGGGATGACATGTAGGAAAGGGCCGCAGGTCGGAGTCAAACCTCTGTATTTACCAACTGAGCTATCCGGGCATCTGTTATTGTTGTTGAAAGCTTATGAAGGAGCTTTCTCAGATATATATATTTTTTATATATATCCTAGGCTATTTATTTTAGATAACTTTCATTTACATGTGTTGCAGCTGTATATTTTCAAACTGGTAAAGGAAACCCTGTCTTTGCATTTTATTTTAATCACAATCCGTTTTAATAAAAGAGCTTGTGAAAAGTGGCTTTGACTTAAAACTGAACATTTAGCCCACTTTGTAAAAAAATACAGAGCTATATATTTTGTATCGCCATTCAGCGTTACGGCGATGTGAGGAAAAATTTGGGTGCACCTAAATTTTGTGCTGGTGCATCTAAATAAAAAAAGTTAGGTGCACCAGTGCAACCAAGGCAAAAAGTTAGTCTGGAGCCCTGTCTGGTCGGATCTATTTGTTGTATAATAAAGTATCTTGTCTTACTGACATTATCCCCCACATATGATGTCAAGGCCCTGTCAAAACTTTCATTTATGATCGCCAACGCAGCCCATACGACCCCGAATCAAAGAGATGCCGATTCACACACGATTAATATTATCACACATCTGTGTTTGGCAAAATATGGTGGTGGAATTCTTCCCTGACAAATTACAGACATGGCAGATTCACACAGGATTAAGATCACAGACGCTCTCGCAATTTTATACAAATTACTACAGGTCCCCAGGTAATACTAGTCCTGTGTGAATAGGGCTTAAAAAAGCCTTTTTGTATGGACATGACCAGCAGTCTAAAGGCACACTTTCTAAAGAAAAGAAACTAGCCAGGTCAATGAAGACCAAATGTGTCTATAAACAAAGCAACAGACCCACCTGACTGCGGAGGGAAGTGATAGGGCTGGCTGGCCACTGAGTAGTACTCCACTGCCTTCTTGAAGCGGATGACTTTGTCATCAGTGCACGTCTAAAAGAAAAACATCAAATAGGATGAATACACACAGAGCGGTCAGAACATACCACAGAAGAAGAAAACATCTCAGTCTTTGTCAATTAAAAAGGTGGACTCTGCGATTCTGGAGAAAGGTGTTGAGTTCATATTTGAATTCAACACCAGAATTATCGAACTATGTGTGTGTGAGTGTGTGTGTGTGTGTGTGTGTGCGAGTGCGAGAGAGAGAGAGAGAACAGCAGCGGGGGTGGGGAGTTGCTACCAACGGAGAGCCTACGAATTGTAACCGTTCTACTAAAAACATGTAATTGCATCTTTAATGCTAAATAAATACTTGGCAATTTTTCCTTTTTTTCCCCGGAGCTTTTATTTTGTCATCAAAACTTTTATTTTGACTGTCAACAAGGAATATTTTTTTCCACCGTACCAAAAATATAACAGAGCCACCTGAGGTTCTGCTTTCTACTAAGTCTTCCTTCTTTGTGTGTACAAAATGTGTATGTGACAAATATTTACTGAACTTTATATGCAAAAAAAAACAAAACAGCTTTTACACCAGAGCCCTCACTGAACAATGTCCCCCGACACCACCCCCCTCAACTATGGTTGGGTATCGTTTGGATTTTTACGATTCCGATGCCGGACCGGTACTTTTAAAAACTATTCCGATTCCTAAACAGATTCTTGAAAAACTGAAAAATGCCATCAAAGATGTAATGTGTTTACTAGCGATCATGTGCAGTGAATGGTAAATATGCTTTCACGTCCGTTTTGGTGAGCCCAGAAGGAAAATACGGCATTTTAAAAGTAGCCTACATTTACGGTAGCTAGCTAACGGTAGACTACAGAGAAAGTGTGGTCATGGTTGCAGCCTGTCGCCGTGGTCCTGCTGCGCGCCCTGCTATGCCTTGTTACACCTGCTACGCTCTGCAGTGCCCTGCTATGTCCTGCTGCGTCCTACTATGCTCTGCTACGTCCTGTGACACCCTGTAGTGCCCTGCTATGCCATGAACTACTACAACTACTATTTCTAGTCGTAGTTCCATTACCTTTATTGTGACTATTATTGCCACTGTTCATCACACCCCCAACCGGCACCGTCAGACACCGCCTACCAAGAGCCTGGGTCTGTCCGAGGTTTCTCCCCGAGAGGGAGTTTTTCCTCACCACTGTCGCACTGAACGCTTGCTCTTGGGGGAATTAATGGAATTGTTGGGTCTCTGTGGTCTAGACCTACTCTATCTGTAAAGTGTCTTGAGATAACTCGCTTTTTTTAAATTTATTTATTTTTTAACTTGTAACAATTTGCTATTAGCCGAGCTAGCGCGCTGTGCTCGTGTAAAGCAGCTGATAAAAGACTGCCACAGAGCAGATTTAAATATTGCTTCCTATTATTAACAGGTGTATTGAGAAAGTATTGATTTTTGGGTATTGTGTATTGATGTTGGCTCTTTACTTTTAAAGGTTTTATTGCACTGAGGCTACAGGCGGCTTGTGGCTCGGAGGTAGATTGGTCGGCCCTCAACCACAAGATTGGCGGTTGGATCCCAGGCTCCTCCGGCCACACGTCAAAGTGTCCCTGAGCAAGACACTGAACCAAGTTGCTCCCCAGATGCTGTTGTACAGCTGTCCACTACTACCGATACTTAGGATGGGTTAAATGCAGTAATTCAACTGCACTACAATGTACTGTGTGGATGTGAAGAATAAAGTTTGTTTGGTTGTATAACGAGAGTAGTCGTCTCCACCGCGGCCTCTTTTATCTGCTGTTCACTGACTGTGTGTGTGTGTGTGTGTGTGTGTGTGTGTGTGTGTGTGTGTGTGTGTGTGTGTGTGTGTGTGTGTGTGTGTGTGTGCAACCGCGACCCAGAGCAGGGCAGAGGCTGCAGCGTGAGGATTAATACTACAGTTTCAACACGGGTTACAACAGGTTTTGCCATGCGTTTATTGCACATGTCCACATCGCTATGACGATGGAAATACGATTTATGGGTCAGCACTAGCACAGTTCGAGTTTACATACCTGCGAGTGCTTGAAGATGTCCTTAGCAACAGCCTCCAGGTTGGTGATGTCTGGGATGTTGCAGACGTAGTCGGCCACAGCCTTGATTACAACGTCACAGGGTGGGAGCACAAGCTGGTGGGCACGCACCTGACAACACACAACCACTCAGGTTTACAATACAACTCCACATGGCAGTGTGTCCAGCGACATCCTTTTCAAAATGCTGCAATTCGCCTGGAGTTTGGCACATGATAACAATAATAAATAATATTGATAGAGCACTTTTCAAGGTACTCAGACACTTTACATAAGTTAAATCAAAGAAAACTAAAAATATATTTCACACTTTAAATGCATCACACACACACACACACACACACACACACACACACACACACACACACACACACACACACACACACACACACACACACACACACACACACACACACACACACACACACACACACACACACACACACACCAAACTATTTTGTTCATAAGTAAGTATAGGTATTTATGATGAGACTTTGATACTGTGGCTCCACTGCCTGATTGCGCAGACTTTGGCTCCAAAATTACAAGATGGCAGTGCCCGTATCAGGGAGATTTTGGCTTCATGAAGGCGCGGCTCCACTAGCAAGTGAACTCAGTTTTCTCAGTCAATACAGCACGCACTGAGGAAGTAATTGCTTCAAACGACTATATTTATCATCAACAGTGACCGGACCTCCGCATAGAAGGTGGTTTCCAGATCGACTTGTTGTCAATAATTTTGTCAGAGAATTCTCAGCCAGCAATTATCACCAAAAAAGCAGTTGATGTTCACAACGCTGCTTTAAACCGCACTAGTACAGTGCCCATTGAAAACGGGTCTGTCTGAAACGTGACAATTGATTGGCCTTCCGCTGTTGCTCCTGTTGCTTCCGCTCATCCAGACAACTTGACACTGCACTTCCTTTGGGTCCTGAACACACGGGCGTAGCACAACATTCTGGGCCCTGTAGAAAGGCATTTTCTATGGGCCACTCCCCGCATCCACAGCTATTCATTCTAGCATATTTCTGGGCCCTCGGTACTCAATCCCCTTTTCCCCCCCAGTCCGACGCCCCTGCCTGAGCAATACAACTGACATAGTTGCTTGTCGCAATGTTTCAGCGTGCTACAATGTAACATCACCGTCCTCACTGTCTTCATCTCTTCTTGAACGTACTGTAGCGAGCGACGGAGAGAGCTGTACCCAGCATGCTGTTCTGCGGTGTAACAGTTAGTAGGGGTCTCCTCTCAATTCACCACACAGTGTGTACATAACACACTACTTATACACTTGTCCCGTAGATCACAGATTTTCAACGTTTTTTAAACCAAGGACCCCTTAATTGAAAGAGAGACTGAGCAGGGACACTCTACTACATATATTGGATACAATTAAGATGCATATTAAACTGGGCCTACAATAACATGTAGGTAGGCCTAAAGCCTATACACATACATACCTTTTTAATGCATTAGAATACTAAGCTATTAAAATAATTGTTGCCATGATTTTATATATCAGGTTTTAATGTTAAACATGTGGCGCAGTAAATCTTTAGGATGAACTGGATCTGTGGATGGCTACCTTACCTATAGGCCAGTAAGCCTGTCATTCACAAATGTATGTGTGCTAATAATATGTCATACAAGACAAAAACTAACAATTTGGTGGTCCCCTGCAGTATCTCTGAGGACCCCCTAGGGGTCCCGGAACCCCTGTTGAAGATCTCTGCCGTACATCTCAAGAGCTCACACTCGATACTGCACTTCCTTGGGTTAGTGGTTAGTCCTTGGTTCCACTGCGACTGTCATTCACACACACACAAAACTCACAGCCCACTTCTTTAGACTGGATTACAAAGACAAACATAATTTAAATATTTACCTTTAAAGATGCTAATGGATGCTCTGGACCAAGTAAGCTCCAGTGAAAGGCAGCCAAGTCTTCATCAGGCAATATGTGATTTCCTATATATAAAAAACACACACACACACGTTGCACATCAGCCTCATTTAAACTATCCCCTCCCTTTAGATTCTGCCCAGAAGTGTCACACTTACCTAAAAGTGATGCAAAAATGACAAAACGATTTGGGTTGAGATGGAGCTGCCGAGCCACTTCGTGCATCAGGTACTGGCTGGTGGTGAGGCTTTTGCCGTTGCGGCTCAGTTTGAGGGCATGGGCGCTGAAGTAGTATGGGATGTTGCACAGCGCGTAGTCAGAGTCATAGGCCACCAGGCCGTGGAAGCCGTTCTCCCTGCATAAGGCTATCACTTCCAGGTGGTGGTCCTCGATGCTCTGGACAACCTTAGGAGGAGCCAGCACAATTAGGCTTTAAATGGTTAAGGCTCAAAATAAATCTCTACATAGATGTAGTGTTCAGGACAGAAACAGGGCGACAAACCAGGTGCAGCTTTGTTTTAGCTGCTCTTGGAGAATAAGCCCGACACAGCTGATACTCCAGAGTCCAGACAAATAACAGGCTTTAATTATAGTCTATACATGTGACCAAAGAACCTGAAAACAGCATTATATGAATACTAACACCGTATATAGGATTTACCACATACAGTGGTGCTCATAACTTTATGAACCCAAATTGATATTAATGCCTTAATTAAAAAAAATCCAACCTTTAAGGACACCAATTTTCTTTGTGAATGAATAATGTATCGTAAATAGATAAATGTTCTTCCTTAAAATACAGGGGGCATAAGTATACACACCCCTATGTTAAATTCCCATAGAGGCAGGCAGATTTGAATTTTTAAAAGGCCAGTTATTTCATGGAGCCAGGATACTATGCATCCTGATAAAGTTCCCTTGGCCTTTGGAATTAAAATAGCCCCACATCATCACATACCCTTCACCATACCTAGAGATTGGCATGGTTTTATTTCAGTTAGCCTAATAGCTGGTTTGATTTGCATTGAGAGATGATTTTATGGAAAGTACCCCATGCCAATCTCTAGGTGAAGGGCATGTGATGATGAGCTATTTTAATTCCAAAGGCCAAGGGAACTTTGAAAAAATTAAACCCAACTCACAATATTCTTCAACAAAACACATGAAGTAATAAAGTAAAATATAATGTATAGCACACTGCATGGAACTCATTGGGATAATTTTTATGTTATGCCCTGACACAATGAATGTTACTGACTGCAGAAACACAACATTTAAATGGTATTGCATCTGCCCATTATCCAGTCTATTTAATAAGGTCAGTATCTGTGCCGTACGGTGGATCGGAGCATCCCTGAATTTTCCATGAAACTTGTGCAAAGATGTGAACAAATCATGCTGCGTGCAGAATATGAAGCACGCTTTTTTTTTCTCTCTCTTTTTTTTTAACTGAAGGTAACTATATGAATATCTCTACTTTGTAGTGTTCCTGCATAGGTAACACTTAGGGACTGTAACTAATTATTTGCAATATCAATTAATCTGCCGGTTGTATTCTGCAAAAATCATTAAGGTCCGTAAAATGTCAGTCAATAGTAAAGGTTGGCAATCACAATTTATCAGAGCTAAAGGGGGTGTTTTCAAATGAATTGTTATGTCTAACCAGCCCAATGATAGTCCATTTACTATCTTAGAAAACCAGCATATTATATTTTTGTATTTGACAGACTAGGAGAAGTGAACTTGGGGCTTTTATATGTTTAAAAAGAAAAAGTACTAACATGATAAATAATAATAGCAATATGCTGTTAAATTGAGTTATCGTTTCAGCATTAGTAATATTGTTTGTATGTTCCAGAGGGACTTCCCCTTCAGAATCTCTGTACTGATAAGTTCAGGGAGTCAGTTTGATTATTGATCAAACCATCACAGAGTAGTCTGAGGTAATGTCACAGAATCAGAACGAGTTAGGTACTAAAAAGCAGGCCACTGACTCCACCGCTCACCCTCCTACAGACACAGTGATTCACTTGGCCGAGGGGGGAAGCAGCTTTTATCATGGGTGAAGTTGGCAGTGATGACATGGTGGGCAGCTAGCAGGCTAACCAGAGAGCCTGCTAACTTATGCCGGCGGTGGTCCAGAGTGGCTCAGCTCAACAGGCAATGCCAGGCCGAGTTTTCACTCACCCCGACGCGGAACCTGAGGAGCGCCAGTCGGATGCAGTGGGCCATGCACACGGGAGGAAGGAACCAGACTTTGGGCGGTGGAGTGCCCTTGTTCTGGACGTGGCTGATGATCTGCTGGGAGGTCTGCCTCTCGTTCACCTGCCGCTTGACCCACTCGTGAAGACGGCCTTTCTCCAGGGCGCCATTGAAGCACACCGTGAGCTTTATGTTGCCGTTGAAGCAGGCCTTGGAGAGGGCGGCCAGGTAGCCCAGCATGTGGTTCCACTGGCCCCCGCTGACCCAGTCGGTGTAGAAGCCTCCGTAGAGCCGGTGGAGGCAGTTCTCGGCGTCCACCAGCAGCCTCAGTGGACTCTGAGGTGATCTCTGCCGGCCACCTCCAACCATACTTCCCCGGGCAAGCTTCTGGAGCTCCACCGGCACCACAGCGCTGGGGCAATGCTTTTCAATGTATTCTTGGAAACCCAGAACACCCATGTTGAGGAAGACGGACACTTGACAGCGAAATTAAACCGAAGTGGGTTGCAGTGCACCTCTCCCCCCCACCCCCCGACAGGGATCGACAGCAGGCTGGGGAGCTCGGAGTATGGCAGGAGGTGGAATATTAATTTCGAAAGAAACGAAGCAAGGCTGCTATTTTAAAGCATCGTCAGTTTTTGGTGGTGGTCGCTTTTTGGTTCATGGCTGCTGCTAGCCGCCATGTGTTGATTCACGGGGCCATGTCGGAGGTCTGTCCGGACTCCGGAGAGAGAGGGGGGCGCGCGGGGGGGGGGATACATGACGACACGACGCACGTACAGAGCACAACGGCACAACAAAGGAACACGAGCAAGACCCATACAAGACAGTTCACTGCTGCTTACTTCCGCAGATACTTTCACGCAGCTAAAGAGGCGAAAGCCTTTGCTCCAACGGTGCGGACACACCCAACTAACGTTAGTGGCGAGTCTGGCGACAAAACCTCACGTCTCCTGTTTCTTGGCCAAAAAGTTGCACATAAACCACGAATGTACACACCTCAAAGACTACAGCCGGCGGCCAACTAGTACACGCACGTTCTTGTTCTTTTAATTTCCGGCAGTCACTGGAGTTTACGGCACATTGCTGCCTCCCATAGGGCAACAATGTATAATTTATTATCCTATTTCCATAGGAACAATGCGGTTGCATTGATTCAATTCAATTGTATTTATATTGTCAAATAGAAACAGGAGTTATCTCAGGACCCTTAACAGATAAATTAGGTCTAGACCACACTATAATTTCCAACAATTCCCCCTAAGAGCAATAATTTGATGCGACAGTGGAGAGGAGAAACTTCCTTTGAACAGACAGAAACCACAGACAGACCCAGACTCTTGGTGGGCGGCCATCTGTCGCTGCCAATACACATCAGCAATTGTAGAACCAGATGCAGATTTTTTTATTTTAGGCCTTTATTTGTGACAGGACAGCTTAGACATTAAAGGGGAGATAGAGGGGGAATGCTGCAAAGGGCCGCAGGCCGTAACTGAACTGGCGGCCGCTGAGCCTCTGTATATGGGAGCGTGCTCTACAAGGTGAGCTACAGGCGCCCATACCTGATGTATTTTAGGACAACTTTTATAGTCCCAGGGTGGTTCTCCGTAGGATTTAACAGGCTTTTCATTGCCTCATAGGCTACAGTCTTTCTCTTTCTTCTATGAAGCCAGTGCATTCCATCAGTAGATGTTTCACTGTCCGTTGTTGTTTACATATTCCACAGAGCCCATCTTCATGCTTTCCTATTTTGGCCAAGTCCCATGTCAGTCCACGATGCCCCAGCTTCAAACTAGTCATCATGACTGTATGTCTTCTTTCCGCAAATACCCCTGGCTCTTTATCACACTTCTCTGAATGCAGTAATAATGCCGCCCCATGTTCATATGTTCATGTTCATGTCATATGTTCATGTTACTTGAAATATTTTAGAGAAATCCTGAATTTGTGTTTCAATGGCTACGTATATATAATAATTTGTCATATTATGACCTAAATCATATGTCAAAACAGCATCTATTTTATATGCTCATGGACAACAAACTAATTGTGCTCTCAGTATAAAATGTGATGATTATTTGGACATTTTTTAGCTAAACTCACTCAATGGCTCAGGGTTGACTGCCTACTGACTTAGAGGTGGGAATAAACACTAAACTTATGTTAAAGGTGCAATATGTAATACTGACAACTAGTGTTTAAAATAGTTACTGCAGTACAAATTCAAAATACTGGAGAGAGTCGTCTCCCCCGCCCCCTCCTCCCCAGACTCAAAGTTCACATTGGTTGCCAGGCTGAGACCGCAGCATCCAGGTTGCTAGACGCTTGTCTCACATAGCCAGACATTACTTAACAGCACAGCAGAGTAGCTAACGTTAGATGCTGGCTATATTAACAGCCATAAAAGCCCGTGCTCACGCGGAGCTCTGTACCCAGTAGGAACTTAAATTACAGTAGGAACCGCTAAAAACACAACAACCTCGGCGTACTCTCCACTCAACGGACAGACACACTTTAGAATTATGGTGAGAACCGCTAAAAATAACACTACCTTGCCGTCCTCTCCACCTGACTGAACACACTTTATTAGCTTAGAATTACGGCAAACAGCCGTGGCCCGCTTGCCTCGTCCTCCGATTACGTTAGCTAGCAGCTAGCAGTTAGCAGGGTTAGCATGGTGGTGTAAGCCAGGACCAGTTGGGATCACTTTACCGGCTGTGTCTCAGTTGTTTTTGCAAGTAAAGTTAAGGAACTTGGGTACTCTAGCTATATAATTCAATGTGAGTACACAAATGTTGAAATTACATAAAATGCCTGTCCCTTCTAGCCGTGATAAATTAGCCTGAAGCTAATGCATACCTGTTCAGGAGGAAATTAGCCAACTCTGTGTCCTTTTGGGCTATAAGCTGTCTCCGTCTTTCAAATACATCTCCAATATTTACCCATGGTTTGTTACGTCTCTGGTAATGCAACTGTTAGAAACATGCCGTTTTTTTTAGGTTGGTTAGAATCTATACTAACGTTACAGCTGTAGCGCACTGGCTTTACGTTTTTACAGGTATATCTGGCAACCCGGCCTGGCTGTCAAACTGGGCAGTTGATAACAACACACAGGCCAAAACACAAACAGAAAATCCGTCACGGAACGTAAATTTCAAAAGGAGAAAATACTGGCATTAGCATGGTTGTCAGAAAAGATAGTATTTCAACTTAGCATGTTTCTTAATATCTGATTACATATTGGACCTTTAATCTATTTTGATAAAAATATTTAAAATGTGTTAAAATGTTACTAATTCAAAGTTTGTAGAGCTCTCGTGGTGCATCTTTGGGGGTAACTCATTGTTTAGGCCCCGTCAGAAAGCACCACTCTCACTCGCGGAAGGCTCCAGTATCAAGGTTCTCCGTGACCTTTTGAAAAATATAGGAATATGGATTAAAGGAGAATTCCGGACAATTTTTACATTAATCTTGATCGCTATAAATATGCGTGTACTTTTGATTGAAAAACACCTGACCTGAATCGGTCCTAGCAAACTGGAGTTGCTGCAGCTACCTCTACGAGCTAGCAGGCCCGACTGGGATCCTTGCTTCTGATTTCTCCCCGCCTTCTTCGCCCCTCCTGAAAACAATCCAATGAGCCTGGTGGTCTGGCTATGTCCTCCATAGGACAGGTCATGCCTTCGTGACGAAGACTTGAAGTTTATTCCCCCTCAAAAAAGTAGGTAATTGAGCACTGTAGTGGTTATGACCATATCAATGACTATGTAACTACATGGAAACGGGCCAAATGATGTCTGTGGCTTGCACAGTGATGCGCGTAGGGCAAGCCTCCTACTCACCAACACCAGATCGATCACACACAAAATGTATGAGCTACAAATACACACAGAACTGCTGTGTGATGATTTTCACAGAAGCCTGGCTAAACACACTTATCACGGACGGCAGCTAGCAGCTAACAGCTAGTAGCTAACAGGGCAAGCTACCTACCGGAGGATCGGAGACAGGGTAGGTGAATTTAAAAATGTCTGAGTTGAAAATGCATCTTCTTGTCACAAAAGGGCCCTGTTCATGTTGCACAGACATTTTAATTGCATTTTGTGTCTGTTAAGAGGCACAAAGGCACTCTAAAACTTGCCCCGACAACTGCCGTTTTAGCTCAGTGGAAGCTCGAGAGGTAGCTGCAGCAACTCCAGTTTGCTAGGACCGATTCAGGTCGGGTTTTTTCAATCGAAAGTACTCGCATATTTATAGCGATCAAGATTAATGTAAAAAATTGGCAGGAATTCTCCTTTAACTGGCATGTTTGGCCCCTCACTAACTTAATGTCCCACGTCCTGGTTGTTTCTACTAGGACACTGAGGGCCTAATTTACTAACACTAGCGCAGCTTTGCTTCGCGTCTGTTTATGCAAGTTCGGAAATAGCGCACGCTATGCTTCCATATTTTGCGTAGTATTTATCAACCCTGACACCCATCAGGCAACGCGTCTTTCTCCGCCCACTATATGTAAATTGCGCTTGTAGCAAAGCGGTACTGGTGCTATGATATGTCGGTGAGTGCAGACTGCGATATTCCCACTGCTGATGCTATGACTGTTTGAAATGATCCTGATGCCAATATTTGTAATGTAGTGAGGAGTTTAACAACTGCTGGAATGGGATGTGAACGCTTGAGTGGGAGATTCAATTTCATCTTTGATTTCTTCCAGTAACTCTAATATTGCATGGCTGCTTGATCTGTAACGCTAAATGATGTTGTGTTCACTGACAAAGTGTGATTCTTGTGTTAAAATATTTTCAGCCTCGCCTATGTCTTCGTCTTGCTCAAATTACTGTTGCCATTTCACCAGCGGCATAAAGGTCTACGAGGAAACTTGATGTGCGCGGCTGGTTTACACCTGCTTTAAAGAGGCGGAGAATTTCCCCCGCAGAATAGAGGCGCCTTACTGAGGGCTAGATTTACTAACACTAGCGCAGTTTTGCGCCGCGTCCGTTATGCGAGTTCGGTAATAGCGCACGCTATGCTTCCACAGTTTGCGTAGTATTTATCAACCCTGACACCCATCAGGCAATCAGCGTCTTTCTCCGCCCACTATACCGTAAATTGCGCTGTAGCAAAGCGGTACTTGGTGCTATGATATGGCTGAGTGCAGACTGCGATATTCCCACTGCTGATGCTATGACTGTTTGAAATGATCCTGATGCCAATATTTGTAATGTAGTGAGGAGTTTAACAACTGGTGGAATGGGATGTGAACGCTGAGTGGGAGATTCAATTTCATCTTTGATTTCTTCCAGTAACTCTAATATTGCATGTCTGCTTGATCTGTAACGCTAAATTATGTTGTGTGATTCTTCTGTTAAAAATATTTTCAGCCTCGCCTATGTCTTCGTCTTGCTCAAATTGCTGTTGCCATTTCACCAGCGGCATAAAGGTCTACGAGGAAACTTCGATTGCGGCTGGTTTAAAGAGGCGGAGAATTTCCCCGCAGAATAGAGGCGCGCTTTACTGACAGTCTTTGTAAATACCACGGAATATATAATTGGGTGCACCTTTGCGCTTATCCTCCCACCTTTTGGGTGGAACTCCCACTTTCCCGACCGACCCTCCGGAACGCATATTGAAAGCGCAACTTGTCTCTTCCGGCTCATGTGGCAGACAATCTGCGATTTTACCCAAGTGCGCCCTGTTTGTAAATAGCCCGCATCGGTTACGTCCGTCTTTTGCGACCAATTAGCGCTTGGAAAATGGCGAAACGGCTTGATAAGTCTAGCCCTGAGTCACACACTCCCAAAGTGTTGTGATCATCTACAATATATGGTTGCGATCACAGTGTTCAAGTCCACATGCGGACCAAAAGTACAGAGTGTGAACTGGTAGCTGGACAGGTGCATCAAAATAACACATTGTGTCGACGAGGACACATTTCAGATTCATCTCCAACAGACCATTTGTCGTTCATGACCTAAAGCAAGCTGATATAGGCAGTGTTGTAATGTAATAAAGTACAAATACTTCACTACTGTACTTAAGCAGAATTTTCACGTATCTGTACTTTGTTATTTATATTTCCGGAAACTTTTACTTTTACTCCGCTACATTTCCTAAATAAAATGTATACTTTTACTCCACTACATGTCATGGAAGCACCTGGTGCAGGCTCTGCTGCCATGGTAACAGACGATGACCACTCCGATGACGTGGGGATGAAGATAACGTTACACACCTTTGGCCATAAAGTTCACAATCAAAGTTTTTTTAACTTTTACATCTAATACTTAAGTACATTTAATATCAGAAAATTACTTTTGCTACTTAAGTACACTCAATATCAGATACTTTAAGACTTTTACTCAAGTAATAGTAAGTCATTTTCTGGTAAGATACTTGTACTTTTACTCAAATATTGCTTTCAAGTACTTTATACAAGACTGGATATAGGCTACCTAAAAATAAAAAAGTGTAATTTGTAAGAGAATCACAAAATGAGTCAAGCTAATTCAAGTTATGTCAAGTTTATTTATATAGCTCAATATCACAAATTTGCCTCAATGAGCTACAGTCTGTACAGTCTGTACAGATTCAGAATACATCGGTGAGGGAAATACCTACACAGACAACCATCACCGAGAGACACCGCAGCTCTTTGCTTCCTGCTGCTGTCAGACTCTGTCTGTCTCCATTTATTCCGCAAGTGAGCGAATGTGTCAAGCCACAACATGACATCACTTTCTTAAGCCAAGGTGTGTTACCTGTACGCATTTTGAGCGCTGTATACAGCGGACGGGTTGGGTTTAGGAAAAGAAGAACCGGTTGGGTTTAGGAAAAGAAGAACAGGGTTGGGTTTAGGAAAAGAAGAACGGGTTAGGGTTCGGGGGAGGGGGTTAGGGTTAGGCTCGCTATTCGTGGATTTCTTGTCTGCTTTTAATACAATCCAACCCCACAATTTAATCGATAAACTCATTAAAAACTTTGGTTTAGATTTTAAAATTGCGGGCTGAATCCTTGATTTTTTAACTACCATAACTCAGAGAGTGAGGGTGAATGGATACATTTCAGGAGAATAAAGCTCATCTTCAGGGTCCCCTCAGGGCTGCATCCTTTCTCCGCTACTCTGTATTCTCTATACTAATAACTGTTGCAGCGGTTGCGACAGTGGATTAATTTTATATTAACAGCCATAAAAGCCCGTGCTCACGCGGAGCTCTGTACCCAGTAGGAACTTAAATTACAGTAGGAACCGCTAAAAACACAACAACCTCGGCGTACTCTCCACTCAACGGACAGACACACTTTAGAATTATGGTGAGAACCGCTAAAAATAACACTACCTTGCCGTCCTCTCCACCCGACTGAACACACTTTATTAGCTTAGAATTACGGCAAACAGCCGCGGGCCGGGCTTGCCCTCGTCCTCCGATACGTTAGCTAGCAGCTAGCAGGGTTAGCATGGTGGTGTAAGCCAGGACCAGTTGGGATCACTTTACCGGGCTGTGTCTCAGTTGTTTTTGCAAGTAAAGTTAAGGAACTTGGGTACTCTAGCTATATAATTCAATGTGAGTACACAAATGTTGAAATTACATAAAAATGCCTGTCCCTTTTCCCGTACGTTGATAAATTAGCCTGAAGCTAATGCATACCTGTTCAGGAGGAAATTAGCCAACTCTGTGTCCTTTTGGGCTATAAGCTGTCTCCGTCTTTCAAATACATCTCCAATATTTACCCATGGTTTGTTATGTCTCTGGTAATGCAACTGTTAGAAACATGCTGTTTTTTTAGGTTGGTTAGAATCTATACTAACGTTACAGCTGTAGCGCACTGGGTTTACGTTTTTACAGGTATATCTGGCAACCCGGCCTGGCTGTCAAACTGGGCAGTTGATAACAACACACAGGCCAAAACACAAACAGAAAATCCGTCACGGAACGTAAATTTCAAAAGGAGAAAATACTGGCATTAGCATGGTTGTCAGAAAAGATAGTATTTCAACTTAGCATGTTTCTTAATATCTGATTACATATTGGACCTTTAATCTATTTTGATAAAAATATTTAAAATGTGTTAAAATGTTACTAATTCAAAGTTTGTAGAGCTCTCGTGTGCATCTTTGGGGGTAACTCATTGTTTAGGCCCCGTCAGAAAGCACCACTCTCACTCGCGGAAGGCTCCAGTATCAAGGTTCTCCGTGACCTTTTGAAAAATATAGGAATATGGATTAAAGGAGAATTCCGGACAATTTTTACATTAATCTTGATCGCTATAAATATGCGTGTACTTTTGATTGAAAAACACCTGACCTGAATCGGTCCTAGCAAACTGGAGTTGCTGCAGCTACCTCTACGAGCTAGCAGGCCCGGCTGGGATCCTTGCTGCTGATTTCTCCCCGCCTTCGTCGCCTCCCTCTCCTGAAAACAATCCAATGAGCGCCTGGTGGTCTGGCTATGTCCTCCATAGGACAGGTCATGCCTTCGTGACGAAGACTTGAAGTTTATTCCCCCTCAAAAATAGGTAATTGAGCACTGTAGTGGTTATGACCATATCAATGACTATGTAACTACATGGAAACGGGCCAAATGATGTCTGTGGCTTGCACAGTGATAGCGTTAGGCCAAGCCTCCTACTCACCAACACCAGATCGATCACACACAAAATGTATGAGCTACAAATACACACAGAACTGCTGTGTGATGATTTTCACAGAAGCCTGGCTAAACACACTTATCACGGACGGCAGCTAGCAGCTAACAGCTAGTAGCTAACAGGGCAAGCTACCTACCGGCAGGATCGAGACAGGGTAGGTGAATTTAAAAATGTCTGAGTTGAAAATGCATCTTGTTGTCACAAAAGGGCCCTGTTCATGTTGCACAGACATTTTAATTGCATTTTGTGTCTGTTAAGAGGCACAAAGGCACTCTAAAACTTGCCCCGACAACTGCCGTTTTAGCTCAGTGGAAGCTCGTAGAGGTAGCTGCAGCAACTCCAGTTTGCTAGGACCGATTCAGGTCGGGTTTTTTTCAATCGAAAGTACTCGCATATTTATAGCGATCAAGATTAATGTAAAAAATTGGCAGGAATTCTCCTTTAACTGGCATGTTTGGCCCCTCACTAACTTAATGTCCCACGTCCTGGTTGTTTCTACTAGGACACTGAGGGCCTAATTTACTAACACTAGCGCAGTTTGCGCTGCGTCTGTTTATGCAAGTTCGGAAATAGCGCACGCTATGCTTCCATATTTTGCGTAGTATTTATCAACCCTGACACCCATCAGGCAATCAGCGTCTTTCTCCGCCCACTATATGTAAATTGCGCTGTAGCAAAGCGGTACTTGTGCTATGATATGGCTGAGTGCAGACTGCGATATTCCCACTGCTGATGCTATGACTGTTTGAAATGATCCTGATGCCAATATTTGTAATGTAGCGAGGAGTTTAACAACTGGTGGAATGGGATGTGAACGCTGAGTGGGAGATTCAATTTCATCTTTGATTTCTTCCAGTAACTCTAATATTGCATGTCTGCTTGATCTGTAACGCTAAATTATGTTGTGTTCACTGACAAAGTGTGATTCTTCTGTTAAAAATATTTTCCGCTTCGCCTATGTCTTCGTCTTGCTCAAATTGCTGTTGCCATTTCACCAGCGGCATAAAGGTCTACGAGGAAACTCGATTGCGGCTGGTTTAAAAGAGGCGGAGAATTTCCCCCGCAGAATAGAGGCGCTCTTACTGACAGTCTTTGTAAATACCACGGAATATATAATTAGGTGCACTTTGGCTTATCCTCCCACCTTTTGGGTGGAACTCCCACTTTCCCCGACGACCCTCCCACCGAAACGCGCATATTGAAAGCGCAACTTGTCTCTTCTCGCTCATGTGGCAGACAATCTGCGATTTTACCCAAGTGCGCCCTGTTTGTAAATAGCCCGCATCGGTTACGTCCGTCTTTGCGACTAATTAGCGCTTGGAAAATGGCGCAAACGGCTTGATAAGTCTAGCCCTGAGTCACACACTCCCAAAGTGTTGTGATCATCTACAATATATGGTTGCGATCACAGTGTTCAAGTCCACATGCGGACCAAAAGTACAGAGTGTGAACTGGTAGCTGGACAGGTGCATCAAAATAACACATTGTGTCGACGAGGACACATTTCAGATTCATCTCCAACAGACCATTTTCGCCGTTCATGACCTAAAGCAAGCTGATATAGGCAGTGTTGTAATGTAACAAAGTACAAATACTTCACTACTGTACTTAAGCAGAATTTTCCGCATTATCTGTACTTTGTTATTTATATTTCCGGAAACTTTTACTTTTACTCCGCTACATTTCCTAAATAAAATGTATACTTTTACTCCACTACATGTCATGGAAGCACCTGGTGCAGGCTCTGCTGCCATGGTAACAGACGATGACCACTCCGATGACGTGGGGATGAAGATAACGTTACACACCTTTGGCCATAAAGTTCACAATCAAAGTTTTTTTAACTTTTACATCTAATACTTAAGTACATTTAATATCAGAAAATTACTTTTGCTACTTAAGTACACTCAATATCAGATACTTTAAGACTTTTACTCAAGTAATAGTAAGTCATTTTCTGGTAAGATACTTGTACTTCTACTCAAATATTGCTTTCAAGTACTTTATACAAGACTGGATATAGGCTACCTAAAAATAAAAAAGTGTAATTTGTAAGAGAATCACAAAATGAGTCAAGCTAATTCAAGTTAAGTCAAGTTTATTTATATAGCTCAATATCACAAATTTACCTCAATGAGCTACAGTCTGTACAGTCTGTACAGATTCAGAATACATCGGTGAGGGAAATACCTACACAGACAACCATCACCGAGAGACACCGCAGCTCTTTGCTTCCTGCTGCTGTCAGACTCTGTCTGTCTCCATTTATTCCGCAAGTGAGCGAATGTGTCAAGCCACAACATGACATCACTTTCTTAAGCCAAGGTGTGTTACCTGTACGCATTTTGAGCGCTGTATACAGCGGACGGGTTGGGTTTAGGAAAAGAAGAACCGGTTGGGTTTAGGAAAAGAAGAACAGGGTTGGGTTTAGGAAAAGAAGAACGGGTTAGGGTTCGGGAGGGGTTGGGTTAGGCTCGCTATTCGTGGATTTCTTGTCTGCTTTTAATACAATCCAACCCCACAATTTAATCGATAAACTCATTAAAAACTTTGGTTTAGATTTTAAAATTGCGGGCTGAATCCTTGATTTTTTAACTACCATAACTCAGAGAGTGAGGGTGAATGGATACATTTCAGGAGAATAAAGCTCATCTTCAGGGTCCCCTCAGGGCTGCATCCTTTCTCCGCTACTCTGTATTCTCTATACTAATAACTGTTGCAGCGGTTGCGACAGTGGATTAATTTTATATTAACAGCCATAAAAGCCCGTGCTCACGCGGAGCTCTGTACCCAGTAGGAACTTAAATTACAGTAGGAACCGCTAAAAACACAACAACCTCGGCGTACTCTCCACTCAACGGACAGACACACTTTAGAATTATGGTGAGAACCGCTAAAAATAACACTACCTTGCCGTCCTCTCCACCCGACTGAACACACTTTATTAGCTTAGAATTACGGCAAACAGCCGTGGCCCGCTTGCCTCGTCCTCCGATTACGTTAGCTAGCAGCTAGCAGGGTTAGCATGGTGGTGTAAGCCAGGACCAGTTGGGATCACTTTACCGGCTGTGTCTCAGTTGTTTTTGCAAGTAAAGTTAAGGAACTTGGGTACTCTAGCTATATAATTCAATGTGAGTACACAAATGTTGAAATTACATAAAATGCCTGTCCCTTCTAGCCGTGATAAATTAGCCTGAAGCTAATGCATACCTGTTCAGGAGGAAATTAGCCAACTCTGTGTCCTTTTGGGCTATAAGCTGTCTCCGTCTTTCAAATACATCTCCAATATTTACCCATGGTTTGTTACGTCTCTGGTAATGCAACTGTTAGAAAAATGCCGTTTTTTTTAGGTTGGTTAGAATCTATACTAACGTTACAGCTGTAGCGCACTGGGCAGTTGATAACAACACACAGGCCAAAACACAAACAGAAAATCCGTCACGGAACGTAAATTTCAAAAGGAGAAAATACTGGCTTTAGCATGGTTGTTAGAAAAGATAGTATTTCAACTTAGCATGTTTCTTAATATCTGATTACATATTGGACCTTTAATCTATTTTGATAAAAATATTTAAAATGTGTTAAAATGTTACTAATTCAAAGTTTGTAGAGCTCTCGTGGTGCATCTTTGGGGGTAACTCATTGTTTAGGCCCTGTCAGAAAGCACCACTCTCACTCGCGGAAGGCTCCAGTATCAAGGTTCTCCGTGACCTTTTGAAAAATATAGGAATATGGATTAAAGGAGAATTCCGGACAATTTTTACATTAATCTTGATCGCTATAAATATGCGTGTACTTTTGATTGAAAAACACCTGACCTGAATCGGTCCTAGCAAACTGGAGTTGCTGCAGCTACCTCTACGAGCTAGCAGGCCCGACTGGGATCCTTGCTTCTGATTTCTCCCCGCCTTCTTCGCCTCCCTCTCCTGAAAACAATCCAATGAGCGCCTGGTGGTCTGGCTATGTCCTCCATAGGACAGGTCATGCCTTCATGACGAAGACTTGAAGTTTATTCCCCCTCAAAAATAGGTAATTGAGCACTGTAGTGGTTATGACCATATCAATGACTATGTAACTACATGGAAACGGGCCAAATGATGTCTGTGGCTTGCACAGTGATAGCGTTAGGCCAAGCCTCCTACTCACCAACACCAGATCGATCACACACAAAATGTATGAGCTACAAATAAACACAGAACTGCTGTGTGATGATTTTCACAGCAGCCTGGCTAAACACACTTATCACGGACGGCAGCTAGCAGCTAACAGCTAGTAGCTAACAGGGCAAGCTACCTACCGGCAGGATCGAGACAGGGTAGGTGAATTTAAAAATGTCTGAGTTGAAAATGCATCTTGTTGTCACAAAAGGGCCCTGTTCATGTTGCACAGACATTTTAATTGCATTTTGTGTCTGTTAAGAGGCACAAAGGCACTCTAAAACTTGCCCCGACAACTGCCGTTTTAGCTCAGTGGAAGCTCGTAGAGGTAGCTGCAGCAACTCCAGTTTGCTAGGACCGATTCAGGTCGGGTTTTTTTCAATCGAAAGTACTCGCATATTTATAGCGATCAAGATTAATGCAAAAAATTGGCAGGAATTCTCCTTTAACTGGCATGTTTGGCCCCTCACTAACTTAATGTCCCACGTCCTGGTTGTTTCTACTAGGACACTGAGGGCCTAATTTACTAACACTAGCGCAGTTTGCGCTGCGTCTGTTTATGCAAGTTCGGAAATAGCGCACGCTATGCTTCCATATTTTGCGTAGTATTTATCAACCCTGACACCCATCAGGCAATCAGCGTCTTTCTCCGCCCACTATATGTAAATTGCGCTGTAGCAAAGCGGTACTTGTGCTATGATATGGCTGAGTGCAGACTGCGATATTCCCACTGCTGATGCTATGACTGTTTGAAATGATCCTGATGCCAATATTTGTAATGTAGTGAGGAGTTTAACAACTGCTGGAATGGGATGTGAACGCTGAGTGGGAGATTCAATTTCATCTTTGATTTCTTCCAGTAACTCTAATATTGCATGGCTGCTTGATCTGTAACGCTAAATGATGTTGTGTTCACTGACAAAGTGTGATTCTTGTGTTAAAAATATTTTCAGCCTCGCCTATGTCTTCGTCTTGCTCAAATTACTGTTGCCATTTCACCAGCGGCATAAAGGTCTACGAGGAAACTCGATTGCGGCTGGTTTACACCTGCTTTAAAGAGGCGGAGAATTTCCCCCGCAGAATAGAGGCGCGCTCTTACTGAGGGCTAGATTTACTAACACTAGCGCAGTTTGCGCTGCGTCCGTTTATGCGAGTTCGGTAATAGCGCACGCTATGCTTCCACAGTTTGCGTAGTATTTATCAACCCTGACACCCATCAGGCAATCAGCGTCTTTCTCCGCCCACTATACCGTAAATTGCGCTGTAGCAAAGCGGTACTGGTGCTATGATATGGCTGAGTGCAGACTGCGATATTCCCACTGCTGATGCTATGACTGTTTGAAATTATCCTGATGCCAATATTTGTAATGTAGCGAGGAGTTTAACAACTGGTGGAATGGGATGTGAACGCTGAGTGGGAGATTCTTTTTTTTTTTTTTTTTTAAAATTTTAATTTTTTTTTTAATTTTTTTATGTTTTTTTCTAGAAGAAAAATGATTGAAAAAGAAAAGGGGAAAAAAAAAGGAAAAGGGGGAAAAAAAAAAAAGGAAAAAAAAAAAAAAAAAAAAAAAAAAAAAAAATTTTTTTTTTAAATGTTGGGTTTTAACAAAAAGGAAAAAAAAAAGGGAAAAGGAGGAGGGGGGGGGGAAAAAAAAAAAAAACCCCCCCAAAAAAAAAAGGGCTTTATGACAGTTCTTTGTAAATACCACGGAATATATAATTAGGTGCACTTTGCGCTTATCCTCCCACCTTTTTGGGTGGAACTCCCACTTTCCCCACGACCCTCCCACGAACGCATATTGAAAGCGCAACTTGTCTCTTCTCGCTCATGTGGCAGACAATCTGCGATTTTACCCAAGTGCGCCCTGTTTGTAAATAGCCCGCATCGGTTACGTCCGTCTTTGCGACCAATTAGCGCTTGGAAAATGGCGCAAACGGCTTGATAAGTCTAGCCCTGAGTCACACACTCCCAAAGTGTTGTGATCATCTACAATATATGGTTGCGATCACAGTGTTCAAGTCCACATGCGGACCAAAAGTACAGAGTGTGAACTGGTAGCTGGACAGGTGCATCAAAATAACACATTGTGTCGACGAGGACACATTTCAGATTCATCTCCAACAGACCATTTGTCGTTCATGACCTAAAGCAAGCTGATATAGGCAGTGTTGTAATGTAACAAAGTACAAATACTTCACTACTGTACTTAAGTAGAATTTTCACGTATCTGTACTTTGTTATTTATATTTCCGGAAACTTTTACTTTTACTCCGCTACATTTCCTAAATAAAATGTATACTTTTACTCCACTACATTTCCCCTAAGCATCTTAGTTACTCGTTAGTACAAAATAAAATCAGAAATTTGTTACACTGGAAAAAAGCAGGTTTGGCAAATCATTGCTCCTAAATTGCCAAGATACTGCACACTCTATTCCATTTGGTGACCTAATGCCTGTTTGTTGTGAAGCAGAAAAAAAAACAACCATAGGCCAAAACTAAAGAAGAAGAGGAGGAAGCCTAATGACTGATAGTGTCATGGAAGCACCTGGTGCAGGCTCTGCTGCCATGGTAACAGACGATGACCACTCCGATGACGTGGGGATGAAGATAACGTTACACACCTTTGGCCATAAAGTTCACAATCAAAGTTTTTTTTACTTTTACATCTAATACTTAAGTACATTTAATATCAGAAAATTACTTTTGCTACTTAAGTACACTCAATATCAGATACTTTAAGACTTTTACTCAAGTAATAGTAAGTCATTTTCTGGTAAGATACTTGTACTTTTACTCAAATATTGCTTTCAAGTACTTTATACAAGACTGGATATAGGCTACCTAAAAATAAAAAAGTGTAATTTGTAAGAGAATCACAAAATGAGTCAAGCTAATTCAAGTTAAGTCAAGTTTATTTATATAGCTCAATATCACAAATTTACCTCAATGAGCTACAGTCTGTACAGTCTGTACAGATTCAGAATACATCGGTGAGGGAAATACCTACACAGACAACCATCACCGAGACCCCCGCAGACACACACAGCTCTTTGCTTCCTGCTGCTGTCAGACTCTGTCTGTCTCCATTTATTCCGCAAGTGAGCGAATGTGTCAAGCCACAACATGACATCACTTTCTTAAGCCAAGGTGTGTTACCTGTACGCATTTTGAGCGCTGTATACAGCGGACGGGTTGGGTTTAGGAAAAGAAGAACCGGTTGGGTTTAGGAAAAGAAGAACAGGGTTGGGTTTAGGAAAAGAAGAACGGGTTAGGGTTCGGGGGAGGGGGTTAGGGTTAGGCTCGCTATTCGTGGATTTCTTGTCTGCTTTTAATACAATCCAACCCCACAATTTAATCGATAAACTCATTAAAAACTTTGGTTTAGATTTTAAAATTGCGGGCTGAATCCTTGATTTTTTAACTACCATAACTCAGAGAGTGAGGGTGAATGGATACATTTCAGGAGAATAAAGCTCATCTTCAGGGTCCCCTCAGGGCTGCATCCTTTCTCCGCTACTCTGTATTCTCTATACTAATAACTGTTGCAGCGGTTGCGACAGTGGATTAATTTTAAAGTTTGCAGATGACTCTGTCATAGTCAGTCTTCTTCATGCTGGTGAAAACAGATACAACTGTTTACTGTTTATTCATTGTTTATCTTTAGAGTGTATTTTTTGTACTATTTGCACTATCCCTTGCTGCTGTGACATTGGGAATGTCCCCGTTGTGGATTAATAATATGAAAAATATAAGAAAAATGCAGAAGGCTGTCAATGTCGGCTAGTCAACACTGGTGTCCTTGAGCAAGACACTGAATCTAGAGTTGTTCCCCGGATGCTGTATGTAGCTGTCTACTGCTCCTAATGCTTAGGATGGGTTAAAATGCAGTAATAGAACTTAGGGCCTACTATTAAAAAAAAGTATAGGTTATTATAAGGATACTGATATTATGTTAGTAAGTACAAGCGACTTTGAGTCCATGAAAAGCGCTATATAAATTCAATTTATTATTATTATTATTACTGATAGGTATTCATAAAGCATGACAAAGCATACATGGTAAATGGAAGCAGTAACCATCTGAGTAGTTATATGCAAAAGGATTTAAGGCACACAATGACAATTATTGTTGACAGTAGGCTGATACTGAGGAGGTTGAGATGATTATTCTATTATCGTTCATGAAATGATAGATTCAGAATCAGATTTATTACCAAGCAAGTTTACACGCAAGGAATTTGCCTTGGTGTAGTAGGTGCATACAGTAAACAATAAAAAGTATGGACAATTAGACTAGAATAGGTGAGGTGTGCATATACTGTATATGAGGTGTTTTTTTTCTGTGAAATCCACTCCATTGAAATTACACAATTGAAAATAATGTGGTGTGCATTAAGAAAAACCTGCATAAAAACATACTAAGCCAGACAAAATTAACACAAATCTCTGTGAAAGTAACTCATCCATTACCAAAACATAAAACAGTATACAGATGTTCATCTAGTTTATTATGCATAATGCAACGTAATGTTAGATAGTGGAAAATAGTTTCCTAAGGAAATACACTGATGATTTTGAAGTTCAAGTTTCAGACGGGCACCAATAGGAACCTGTGGAAACTGATGACCAGTGATCTCGTCGTACACCCAGCCTGACCAATTGCAAGTCAGTCACAGCTGTCAATCACAAGATTTCACCCTGTTTTTAAAGCAAAAACCAGCAGTTATAGCAAAAACCAGCAGATCCAGCACGTAGAATAGAGATCCACAAATCCATTTTCGATTCACACATAAAAACCTAATTCACAGATACCCGTTCGAAAGATGTAAATGTTAGGGAGATGTTCACAAACGTTTTTCATTAATTTGTAAATTTATGTAATGTACTTACAGATATTTTTGTTTGTGGAACTTTTTATTGAGACAAATCTCTCTCCATAGTAGTTTCATTGTGAAGTCGCAGGTTTATCTTCTGACTTTTAGTGCGAACCAACCAATCAGCAAGTTGGTAGCTTCCCCATCCACTGTAGCAAAAGAGTTTAAGGTGTACTTAATGTCATCTGACAACAGTATAATAATAATAACAATAATAACAAAAATAATTAGGAAATGATTGACATTTTTCATATTTAAAAGCTAGTAAGTGTAGTGACTCTTTATGACATAATGTGTTCCTGTCACCTCAAATTGTTTCATTGCAGATAAGTTATGCAACAGGTTTTGCTTGGACCAGTTGTTTTGACATGAGTCATTTCCTGGAATTTCAACTCATGCTTCCCTCCAGAAAATTTTGATTTGGTTCTGTAACTAAAATTACCTTTATAAAAAGTTATGAGAAGCAGACACCTGAAGAATAGTATTATATTGTCATTGCACATTGTACAATGTAATGCTGTGCATCTCCTGAAAGGTTACATTAAACATTCCACACATAGACGCACCTGCCATGCAGAAAACAAAAATACCAATAAAATATAAGTAATAAAAAAGAGTGGCCTATCAGATACTATTTTTGTACATTGTGCCAAATACTATTTACAGCTTATAAATATATTATTGCATGTTATAATGTAATATATGTGTAATATAGCTTTTAAAATGTGACTCTGATGTAAAAACATGTACACATATATTGCATTTAATGATCCGTCATGGGGTGCTGTGTAGATCATCAGAATTTCCTACAGCCTGAAAAAGCAGCAAATAAAATCCTCTCCGCAGCGTACTGCCAGAGGGCAGCATACCACTAGGAATTGCTTGTGTGTACAGCAGTCATTCAGTGGATGACTTTTCCTTTATTTTTGGCAAACTTTGTTTTTTCAACATCTCAGCCAGTGAAATGATCTCATAGTTACACAGAGAAACCGGAAGCAGACAGCAGACTCATCCCCTGCTGAAGTGTGTACACTGCATACCATGTGTTCAGATCAGATCAGATCAGAAATACTTTAATAATCCCAGGGGAAAATTATTTTTGTTACCACTCCAGGTATACAAACAACAAATAAAAACAACATACAGCCAAAAGTTTGGACACACCTTCTCATTCAATGTGTTTCTTTATTTTCATGACCATTTACATTGTAGATTCTCACTGAAGGCATCAAAACTATGAATGAACACATGTGGAATTATGTACTTAACAAAAAAGTGTGAAATAACTGAAAACATGTCTTATATTTTAGCTTATTTTCAAAGTAGCCACCCTTTGCCTTTTTTTGATAACTCTGCAAACCCTTGGTGTTCTCTCAATGAGCTTCATGAGGTAGTCACCTGAAATGGTTTTCACTCCACAGGTGTGCTTTGTCAGGGTTCATTAGTGGAATTGTTTCCCTTATTAATAAAAAAGCAAAGGGTGGCTACTTTGAAGAATCTAAAATATAAGACATGTTTTCAGTTATTTCACACTTTTTTGTTAAGTACATAATTCCATATGTGTTCATTCATAGTTTTGATGCCTTCAGTGAGAATCTACAATGTAAATAGTCATGAAAATAAAAAGGAAACGCATTGAATCAGAAAGTGTGTCCAAACTTTTGGCCTGTACTGTATATTATCAAGACTTTTAACATATATATGTCCATAACATATCATAAATCCCACCAACATACTTATGTGTATCACTGTATTATGATTGTATGCATTGTTTTTAATTCTACATTAGTGTACTGTAAGCTTAAAAGGCATTTCAAACCAGGGCTCCCAGATAGCTCAGTCGGTAGAGCGGGCGCCCATATGTAGAGGGTTTACTCCTCGACGCAGCGGGCCCAGGTTCGACTCTGACATGCGGCCCTTTGCTGCATGTCATTTCCCCTCTCACTCTCCTTCCATTTCTTCAGCTGTCTTGTCAATAAAGGCCTAAAAAGGCCAAAAAATAAATGGCGCAAACGTTAATGAATTTGGTCTAGAAGGCCCTTGTCTGTATCCTTGACGTTCCACTTCCGGGATTGCTCCGGTGCTGCCGGAAATCCCGCCAGATGCATGTATGTCCGTCTTCTTCCGCTTTCTTTGTGTTGGAATTTTAAACTCCGGTGGATTTATGAGAACTATGATGAGTTCGTACAGTGGTATGACAGTTCATTCCTTCAACGGAATGTAATAAAAACTAAGGACATGAGTATTGATTTTAGGAACAAGCTATCAACCCCTGAGAGTAGTCTCATCAAAGGTAGACATTGTAGATAACTACCTGGGGATTTTTATTGATGACAAACTGAATTTGAATTATAACACTGAGATGCTATGTGTCCAGCAACGTTTGTTATCTCAGTTTCATGTTGACAAGACCCTCATGATCCTATTTTACAGATGTTATATCGAGTCCGTTTGAACCTTTTCTTTAATCTGTTGGTACGGCAACCTCAGCATCAAGGCCTAAAACGCAATATCCAGGATAGTGAAAGTGAGGATGAAGCTCTTGGGGTACAGCAGAGTATGCTAACTGACTGATTTGTTCAACAGACAAGTAGGGAGGAAAGCTGAAGCCATTCTGTCCAACAGCGATCACCCCCTTTACTTGGAATTTCAGATTTTGCCTTCTGGCTCTAGGTTCAGATTCCCTGTGATTAAGAGTAACAGGTACAAGCCCTCCTTCATCCCCAGGGCCATTTCACTTGTAAACTTGGTCTGGGGGAGGAGGTAGTAACCCCTCAATTCACTTGGCAAAGTGTGTAGTTTAGTTAGCAATATGATGTGGTTTGTGTGGACGGTGATGATGGTGGTGATGATGATGATGATGATGATGATGATGATGATGTCTATGCTGCTGATGGGGACAATTTGTGTTATGATGGAAAAGATGTTGAACATGTATTTGAACATGTCTGGTCACTTTGCACTTTACTGTGGGTATTTAACCTCATTCTACCACTTTGTACTACGTGCTTTTAACACTTGCAAATCTCAAAGTGAGTCACTAGTGACTCCTGTTGGTCTTCTAGCCCACTGGTACTCATGTCACACCTCCCCCCCCATTTCCTTCTGAATTGGATGACTATGTTGTTTTTCGTTATACCTTGCTACAAAACCAATTGACGTCCGGGGACAAAATTAAAGTTGAAAGTTGAGTTTTCTGTTGCACGACTAAAACAACTTTTGAAAGAAACTTGCTAGGTGCTCCCTCTCCCTGCCCTGGCATCTTTCTTTCTTAATTTATTTAATATTGAATAAAATGACATTCTATAAAATTCTACAACTTCTATAATGCAATCCACGTATTTCCAATTCCACAGCCCCACTTAGTAATGTATATATATTTGTAAACTCCAAGCTCATAATCAAATGAACTGAGTAGTAAACTGACCTCTCTGTGTAAAATACAATCTACACAGATCACTACTGGTTTATTTGTACATGTGCTGTAACATGTTTGTTTATGTTGATGTATAGATAGATCAGATAGACATTATCAAAATAGCACAACCATCTTTCAGTTTTTAATTTTAATATCAATGTTTGGGAATGCATAACACATTTTTTTAAAGAATATTTACATAGATATTCATAAAAAGTAGACTGTATCAAACTACTACCCTGGTGAGTATACATCTTACACAATAAAGTAATACAATACATAAAACATCCACATAAACAATATTCTGAGGGTAAAAAATGGTTGTAAATTATATAAAAAAATATGTTTCACTTTATATTTTAATTGCATTTTAAAATTGGACTGAGAACAGTATCATAAATGTGCAATTTATTTTGGAACTCCACAGTGGTGAAGTCTTTTATTCTAGTACAAATACAACTCCGTATTTCAATTGTTCTGCTCTTGCCAGCAACTTTTTCTAACATTCTCAGCAATAATAACCTGCATTCCTCATGATAACAACATTCAGCAGAAAGCAATGATCTTTTGGCTAGTGAAGCTTAAGCGCAGTTGAATATGACATGAATGAAGAAGTAAACTGATCATGAATTAACCAATGTCTTTTGCTGTACAAACAAATCAGCATGCTTAAAATGTGTGTGCTCAGAGATCAAGCGATATCCGAAAGTGCTGTGCTCTTTGGGCCAGTTCCTTTGCAAACTCTTGAGCCTCGTGCAGAGCTTGCTTATCTGGGAAGTGCAGCGCCGCCTTCTTGGTGGCCACAGCCAGCTGCTTTAGGAGAGCACAAAGGTGGTTGCTCTTATACAGGAGGCTCTGGGTGGAATCTCCACTTTGGGCCTCCCTGTACAGGGTGTTCACCAGTCTCTGGCCTACCATGATCACCAGCTTACTTTGCGAAATGAAGTTCTCTGGTGGCTGGCCATCCCGAAGGCTGCCCACAAATCCCCTGATGGCTTTCTGGAGAGCACCAAAGTAAAGCCGGCAGTGCTCTGACATGGAGGGTGGTTGAGGTTTTTTTGTGCCACTGCCGGACTCAGAGGAGTTGTTATCAGCCTAAGCAGTGTAGGAATAGAACAAAGCAGATGAAGATGGCCACATGTTATGTCTTCCAGGCTACAGTGTTTCTTGTCTCTTTCTGACTACAAGGAAAGTCATAAATCATAGACATTTTAGATGGATATAGAAAAGTCTAATTTTCTAATAGGCAAAGGTGTTTTTTGTTTTCCCCATGCTCATAAATCTCTTGTGTTAATAGGAGATACTCACTTGTGCCGTGCTAGAGACTGATGTGGCATTTGCCTTTGGTTCCTTCTGCACTTCCGTCTGCTGTTTTTCAAAATCATTCTTAGTCTGAGGAAGAAAGTCAAAAGCAAATGAATTAGAACAAAAGTTACATTATTAAATATGCCTTGGGTTGCTTTGGTCAAAAGCTCACCATTCAGTTACCATAGTTACATTATTTATGATGACTGAGAAGATTAGGAGCTTTTACCTGGAGCTCTACATAGTCGTTGTCATCCTCCACTATGTCCCCTCCCTGTGCACTTCCATCAGGACTTTTCTTTGTCTCTGGGTGACCTGTGGTGTTGAGAGGCTCTGCAGCTTTCTGAGGGACTCTGAACAGAAGCTTGCCATTGGCATTGATGATGGACACCAGGCGCTTGACGTCCTCTGGAACAGTGCGCGCCACCATAACGAAGCGCTCCAGTTGATCAGGTGTCTGCACCTGCCCAGGGTCCTGACAGAGTGTATTAAGGGGCCAGCCAGCTATGTTTAGAGCACTTACTGTTTGTTGTAGAATCACACCTGAGTCTTCTACGATGGACAGCTGTTTATAGAGCCTCGTCTGAAGGTTGGCATCGTTCAAACGACGGGCATTGCCTTTAACATCCAGGACAAAGTATAGGAAGCAAGTCAAAGAACATGCAATCACCTCTGCTGCTTCTTTGATCTCCTTCAGGTGTTTCTCCAGATGTTCTTTGCTCCTCCAGTGACTGCTGACAAACTCCATGAGACGGGGGACGGCCTTGCAAACGGACTCCTGCAGGTCCAGAAGTCTGCGACAGGCCTCGTCCTGACAGAGCGTCACTTCTCGCCTAGGCTCGGGTGAGGACGAGCTCAGAGCCAGAGAGTCACAGGAGCTGGTGGAGGAGCTGGAGGCCGTGCTGATTCTTTGACTGTCTGCTGCAGAGAGATGTAGGGTACTACCTCGTTTGTCGTCCTCCTGCACCAGTGACTCCCCACTTCCAGGAAGGTCACAGAAAGACGTACATGCCAGGAAGTTTCTCATTCGCTGCAGATGCACCCTGGTGAGTTCATGAGCATTGCTTGAATCGCCCCTGCACTCTAGGGGTATATGATCACTGGAAGGATCACTGTGAACTCGTGTGAGAGGTTCCTCCTGTGGGGGAACCGCATATACTAACTCCTCTGTAAGCCTCTGAGTTGGGGGCTTGTCATAAATCGGGACCCTTGGCAGCACTTTGGGTGGACTTGGGATGTCAAGCGAACTGGGTTTTGGTATATCATAAAGCGAAAGAGTTGGACTGCCTCTTTGAATGGGCCAAGCACGTGCTGGAAGAGTGTCATAGAGTTGCCTGCAAATGGTATCATGGTAGGAGCCTTGGGGTGGACTTTGTTTCTCAGGACCCACTGGCACATCATAAATCCACTCAGGCTTGTGGGGGCCTGGAAGGGTATTGTATCCACCCATCATCTTCTGTTGAGCTTCTGTGGCCGAGGGAACAGGGATGTCATAGTTTGGGTCTTGATGCAAAGGTGGTGGAACTGCATACACCTGTGCACAAAAAAAATGTTATCAATATCCCAGTTGTGCAGACTATAAAGGCCTTCGTTAATCCCTCTAAATGTCTGAAACTTACATAAGAGTCTTCTGGATTGCTACACTTTAAACTCTCCAGGGAGTCTAATCTTTTCTCCAGCACTGAAATTGGAATCAGTGAGTGTTTTCGTGGCAAACGTCTTGGAGCTGTTGATGCCTGCAAAAAGAACATAACAATAAGAGTGAAGCAGCAGAATATCTACGAATAGTCATTGTGTTTGCTACATTTTGTTGTGTGCATTTCCAGGAGCTCACAGTGGAAAGAGAAACTCGTCTTGCTTGGCTTGGAACATCGTAAACCCCCCCTGTTGGACTGGACACCATGCTGAAGAATGAAGCCTGCAGACAAGACAGTCAGGCAGTAATATTAGGGTTGACTGGTAACACTTGCATTGCTTTGATCATAGCTGCATCGACCCCATTGACCTCTGCATTAACACATTTATGGGGACAGTGTTTGCTCTGAAGCCTGTTGAGAGTGCCGGAGAACCCCTTTATACATGCACTTGCCAATTAACGCAGCTCTATAATAGAAACCATGCTGCTCATTGAATATTAGGTAGCTACTGCAGAAGGGAACAGGACTCCCCTGGAGCAGGAGAGGAAATGGTGAACATGTGGGTTCATTTCTCCCCACCTTCTGCCGCACAGGCACCCGTACAGACACTTCTGTCTTTCTAGGGTCCCTGGCGGCATGAGCTGCTGTTTGCAGTTAAAAGTGTCTGATGTCTGTGTCTGTTGGTCTTTTAAAGGCCAATAAAGACCCCAGTGCTGCATGCCTGTCCCATGGAGAGGCCCCTGGTCCCCATCTGTAAGCTCTTTTGCCAGCAGGGGTTTCACAGCATTACATCTCTGCACAAGTCTACTTAAACTTTAACCCCTAAGAAATAGAGAGACTAACATCTACAATTAGTTATTTTTTTATCTTTTCTACATACATTCAATACTTCAAAACAATGTGTACCTTTTTTCCCTCAGGTCCTTCTGTGCTGTGACTAAGTGCTGGCTGGACTGGACTTTTTGAAGCCGATAAAGGTGTTGATGGGACCTTGTAGATCATGTCCATGCGTTCATAAGCTGGGCTGCTAGAGAGTCGGGGTACACTCGGGATCTGGTAGATATTTTGCGCACTGTCATCAGCATCAGTTAATTTGGGTTTTTCTGTGTCGTGGCTTAATGAGCGTGCAGTGGTTCCAGTTTGTGGTAAAAGCTGCAGTCTATTTGCAGGGGCCAGACCCTGCCGTCCATAAAGAGAACACATCCACCATCCACTGGTGCCAGCCACGTTTTGATCTATCACCATGATGATGTCCCCTTTTCTGAAAGCCAGCTCATCTGCGCACTCTGCAGTGTTGTCATACAGAGCCTTCGCAAGTTTGTTCTAAAAAAAAACACAGAGAAAATGGAAATGTAGATTAGGAAGTAAAACATAGCTGTAAGCGGATAGTGTGTGGCACATTTTCAACATGCAGCATGGTCAGTTCCTATATCATTATTTGCACATGACAGATTCACATTTAGATGGAAGTTATTGAAACTGAATGTTTTGCTGCTGTAGGCCTTTGACATTTCCTGTACATTGTCGTCATCATATTCACAAGGAAACATTGCACATTAACACAAACAGTTGTCATATAGTCACTCTTTCCCTTATTGTTAAAGTGACTGTGAAACTACAAAAAACTAGGTTAGAGCTCTTTTTGTTCTTTCTTTCCTCTGTATTTTCACTTCCTAATTTTTGTTCTGCATTGAAGTAAATGGAAAACAAGTCTAGCAGGCTTGTGAGCACCTTCATCACTCCAAAAATGCATCGATATGCAAATGAAACCTCATTCACACTACATATTTTGAATCTAATTTGCACTCTGAAAAGTTTCCCTGTGAAGTCACTGCCACGTGTTGAGCCATTTTAATTGTGCAGCCCATAAACTTCCCTGCTCTTTTCTATATGTGACAAACCTCAATCAGTTTGGGCTGCATTCACTGACCATAAACACTGAAAGCTTCTTTTGTTTCTGGATCCACATCTTTGCTGTGATGGCTTCTCAGGAGAAACAAGCTGTTAATGGTTCAAGCCTCTAAACCAAAACCATAAGACAAAGCTTGGTTAGCTTGTGGTTTGACAAACTATAGCCACACAGGGACAAACATTAATGTGCACACTTATCTCATTTCAATGAGAGATCTATGTTTAGATGCAATGGGAACAGACTATGTAGTTTGGGTGTCATGATGTTGCTTATGCTTATGACTACTTCATGTTTGGCAAAATCGGCTGTCTTCTGTCTGACTACAACATTGTTTAATGTGATGCACAACACAGGTTTCAACCTGCAATAAAACTGGAATGCAGACAAACTGTGACTGCAGTGCATTCTGTATTTATTCATTCTAATAATAAATGTACAAAAATATGCTGGCTGAAACACAAATACATAAGCGACAACGGAAGTGAGTGTGCTGTTGACAAACGGAGCCAGCGGATGAAGTCCGTTTCAGAAAGCAGGTGAAAGCAGTGAAAACCTGCTTTGCCTGGAAGGAGACGTTGGGGGCTTAAAACACCGGTAAACGGACATGCTCTACATTCTTTGTGTCACATTAAGTTTTTTTGTAAACGGCAGTTTTCTTTACAACATTGGTGATGCAGAGCATATTAGTAAAGCCACTGTAGCAAAGCGCCGTCAGAAGAGTGTGACTCGCTCTGAAACGTTTTTTAAAGGTCCAATGTGTAGGAATTTCTCCCATCTAGCGTTGAGATCATATATCGCAATCAACTCTCTCACGCCATGCAGTTCAAAGTACGTATTACAGCTACGGTAGCCTTCACGCTTCGAAAAGCCAGTCTCTTGCTCTTTTCAATATCCTTTTAATTTTTCTGGGCGAAGAAGAAGAAGACTTCTGTTCCTGAAATTTGGATTTTGAATACATGTGGTCCTCCATGTTTCCTTCTTCAAACTTGCCAGGGGCCCCATTAGCAGCATTAGCAGCATTAGCAGCACCTGTTAGTTTATCATGTGACAGCGAAAACGCAAAAGGCGGAGCAGTATGTCCTGTATGTCCCTTACTGGCTAACGTATTTCAAGATGTCGCATGAATATGGAGCGTCTACCCCAGTTCATGCGAATGCAAATGTAACATTTCAAGCCAAAAGTAATACTTGGAATTGATGGTAGTGGTAAATATTCATGAAAAAGGTGTGTTCCAGTGTTCCCTGGACACAAACCAGTAAGAGCCATTAAAAAGGAGTTCCACAGTATTGCAGGTGAATGATATAAACCCTTTGAAATAAAAGATTATGAATTATAATTCTGTTAATGAAGGTGCTGCAGCCTCAGAATGGGATTAGTAGGCCTAGGACTTTTCGCCCACAGGATTGCACCTAATGAAATAGATTGTAGGTTCCATTCCATTTCACCAGTAATATTATACTTATGATTAAATATGAAATTAATACACTATATTGGAACTTATGCATTTACTCTAGCAGCAATTTTCTCCCACGCAAATTCTCTCTCTTTTGCAGCAGCTGCTGTGTTGCTTTTTTAGCGAAATACATGTTCAAACTCTGTATACGTGTGCATGAGTATTTCTGCCGACCAGATTGTTTGTGGTTGTTAACATGCTGTTACCATCATGCTGCTTTTTTATTGTGGTGGTGCACGCGCTTAACTCTGAGTGAACCTACTCTGAGTTGATTGAACCAACTCAAATCAGCTGTTCTGGAACCGAAAACTCAGTTTCCCATCTCAGGGTAAATCAACTATAGTTATGTGAGTTACATGTGAGTTACATGTGAGTTACATGTGAATTACATGTTCGCTACGTCACAACTTATTAAGAAAAGTGGTTTCCATCTCCCATTTTGCGCATTAACTCTTTATCGAAAAAAAAGCAACAAAAAAAAACAAGCAAGCATAAAAACTTTCGGTTTTTTTTAATTTTGCCATTTCCATCAACATTTTCTAATGCAATACTTCAAAATGCGCATAAAAATATGTTGATGAAAACCCCACTACTGACACATGACAGCTCAACAAATAGAAAGATGCTTCTCCACGCTTCTTGTCACAGTATATCCTAAAATATGATGCCCCAGTGTTTGCCTATAACAGAAATGTCTGATGTGCGTAGAAGTGTGTGTGGTTATTCTGTAGCAGCCTGCTGTCATTTGCATGTGATTAAATGAAGCTAAACTCCGTAAACTCAGAGGCTGCAGATGGGTCAACCTTCAAATGGCTGAAGGAGCAGCTTTACATTATACAGTGCTGTGGACAACAGATACTGTGAGATTTACTCATATTCATTCATAGATCAGTGCAGACTGATTTAAATAATAACACATTTAATTTGTAAAGCACCTTAAAAGGTAGGGTACTCAACAACACCACATGGTAAATTACCACCGTTCCTGCCTTAAGCCCTATTCGCACAGGATAAGTATTACCTGGTGACCTCCGGTCATTTGTAATAATTGCGGAGGTTGTCTGTGATCTTAATCCCGTGCGAATCAGTCATGTCTGTAATTTGTAAAGTAATAATTCCCCCGCAAATGACCTACCATATTTCGCCGAAAACGGAGGTCCTGTGATAATATTAGTCTCGTGCGAATCGGCATCTCTGATTTGTCCAGGATTTGGCGGGGCTTTTTTGTTTTTTCAAGGTACCTATTTCCTTCTTTTGCTCCTTTTTATCCATCTTTCGCGAAGAATGGAGCGTGCGTTGGAGTGTTTTGACAGTGTTTTGGGTGTTGGGTCATGTCGCTATACATCATATACAATTTGCAGAAAGAGAAAGATGAAAACCACCACAAGTGCGAAGACAAAAAGAATGATTAGAGGGCGATGGATGACATGTATAGCAGCATGCGGTAAGTATATTTTTTATGTTTGTGTCATACATCTAGAGATAACGACAAGACATCTCCAAGCAATAGCTTATCAAAAATAATGCACAATAAAGCGAGGGAGCTCACTTCATAATTAGAGGTTAATGTTACAAATAAATCAAGCGTAAAGCTTGAGCTAATAGATTTTAACCTGGTGAAATGTTTTGTTTTATCCATCTAACCGGACCCTGCTTGACACCACCCGGAGAAAAAAGTGAGAGAAAAAGGAGAGGTCGCAGCTTGGACGATGACTGACTACCCGGTTGAGATTGTGTGCGTGTGTGTCTTCGAGATCTGACCACACACAAACACGTAGCAGAGTACCCACACCCATGTTTCTACTGTTGCTTAATGTCAGTAAATTCGAGTAAAATCACCGGCTTCGCTTATCCCGTTCGAATGCGCCAGATGAAAATCAGACGTGGGTGGGTAATTTATAATTCACACGAGGTCCCTAGATAATACTTATCCCGTGCGAATAGGGCTTTAGCCACGTTCTACTTGATTTCTGACGCTGTTTTAAAAGCATTGCATTAGTATTTTGTTTTCTCAGGCTGATAAAATCTTCAGCTGCACCAGTAACAGGCGTGGTGCTCAGACAGTCTTTAGGCTGCATATTTAAATCTATTTAAAACCTCTGACCTGTTTGCAGCTCTCCTCATCTGAGCAGCGTGGGCCCTGAGCTGGGCACCAAAACACCGTGCAGGCAAAGTCTTTTTTTGCAAGTCCCAAGTCAAGTCTAAAGTCTCTTATGGTTGTAATGGGCGTTCTACCATCCGGTCAGAACACTGCAAAGCTTTATTTATCTAAGGAATTCAAAGCATGTACTGTATCATCACTCCTTTATCTATTATAGCACATACTGTAGTACCAGCATTGATCAGTTGCTGAGTATATGGCCTAGTACTGTAAAGTGTCCTGAGATAACAGTGTCTGTTATGATTTGACTCTAAAACTAAATTTGAATTGAATTTTAAACAGGCTATTGCAATGCCATATGAAAAGCACACACAATGAAAGTCAACGGACGCAGCGCTGCCTTGAAGTCGACGTTGGGGCCTTAAAACACCATCGAGCACAACCATCACACAAAATCAGTTAGAAGTTAGCGGTGGTGACGTAGTCATACAACCGTAAATACAAAATAAAATAAAGACTGTCCTAAGTCCTAAATCTCAGAGTCAAGCCTCCAGTTGAGTCCAAGTCGCAAACTCAAATCCCCATCTCTAGGGGCAAGAAAATACCAAGAGTGCTGCTTGTGCTGGTCCCCGAGTCTGGGGTTTGAATATATTACGCACACCTTCATGCAAACACTGTGGGAAACACTGTCACAAATACTTAAAGCTACTTCAGGGGTTAGAAGGGAAACAGGATGTCAGTGGTTAACCATTTCAAGAGCTTCCTCTTTATGATTTATAGAAAAAACTCAAACACAGACAGTGATAGTTATGTATCTTTGTAAAGAGAGATCCAAGGCACTATAGGAATAACGGTACAGACAGACCCTTGACAAACACGCCACCCTCAGCTGATGTTTGTGTGTGTGTGTGTGTGTGTGTGTGTGTGTGTGTGTGTGTGTGTGTGTGTGTGTGTGTGTGTGTGTGTGTGTGTGTGTGTGTGTGTGTGTGTGTGTATGTGTGTGTTGGCTGAATCCTCCGCAACAAAGAGCCCATTCACCATCAGAGCCCAACACGCTCAGCACCTGTTGGGATGCAGCCCCCCACCCACACACACACACACACACACACACACACACACACACACACACACACACACACACACACACACACACACACACACACACACACACACACACACACACACACACCAAGCCTCAGCAAACTCCCTGCCTAATCCTCTGGGTCATGCAACAGACATGCAAGTGAAATGGGGTCAAATGACAGTCAGCGAGCGTACAAACAAAGATTTATGTTGTACTTTCTCCTTGGAACCATCAGTATAAACTATCCTAAGATGACATCAGCAGCTGATTGGGTTCACAGTCATCACTACAAACTCTGCCTGTGTTACACTCATCCATCCAGTCATCCATGAGGATGTGTGTGTAAAAAGCTTCAAAACTGTCAGTGCCTGTAGTGGGCCACACATTAAACCACAGCGTACCATTTGAGCTGATTATTGGTGACACTTTACCTCCGTTACACTGCATCCAGATCTAATATATACTCATTGAATTCAGGTCATGTGTCCCGCGCCTCGTGCCTGCATGTTGATCCTCGAGTACAGTAACAAAGTCAGATTCAGCTGTGACTCTTTTGGATTCCTGCACACGCCTGCCTGTGCAGATCAGCCTTCTGACAGCTGGCCTTCAGCACTTTAACTGAACAGCTGTTTTTTGCCTCTCCCGTCTCTCCGCTCCATCCTGTTCACAAATTAACATTGGCCCGTCGGACGCAACGCAAGAAATTATGATAAAAGTTGGGGATAAGAGCTTCTGTCCGGGCCAAATGAAGCTACTTCAATATAACGCCGGATTATTGTTTTCATGACAATTTTTTAACTTGCGGTTATATGATGTCAAACTGTTAAGTCAAGTAGGGATAGATTACTGTTTTAACTACAGTAAGTGAGTCATTGTTTACTAAAAGAAAACTGTGAAAAATGCCCAACTTTCCACACCCTCAAGGTGACATCTACAAATTAGTCTTGTGTCCAACCAACAATTCCAAAACCAATTTACAATATATGATTTATGATGATATATGAGGAGAGAAAGTGCACATTTGAGAAGCTTGAGGAGTGAATTGAAGCAGGACAACATAACTCCACTGTGGAAATGATAGGATGCTAAATGCTAATTGGTACGGTAACAGTAGCACAAGTGGAGACGAAGCCAGAGAACTGACTCAGTGATGAACAAAAGACCAAAGACTGATTAAGGGTTGTAAATGGACAGCATTTATAACGACTACTCAAAGTGCTTTTACACAGTACAAACATCATACAAGGTGCTACCTGCTCATCAGATAAACATTCACACACCGATGGCGCAGCATCAGGAGTAATCCTGGCTTCAGTGTCAGGACACTTTGACACGGGACTGCAGGGCCAAGAATCGACCCACCGACCTTTCGAGTGGTAGACGGCCGCTCTAACACCTGAGCCACAGTTGTTTTTTTTTGCTTAAAGCGGTTCATCAATTATCAAAATAGTTTTTAACCCTCCTGTTGTCTTTGGGTCAAAATTGACCCATTTTCAAAAAGTTTCTACATCACAAATTTGGGTTTCTTTCAACCAAATTGTCAAAGAAAATAACGTGGATGCTCTTCACAAGTAAGTACACTCTTCATTGAATTGGGGTGTTTTATTCTATTTTATAGCATTTGAAGAAAAAATAAAGACAAAAGCATGTTGAAAAAAGTGACAAAACTGTCAGAAAAAGCTTCAAAAATTGGAGGGAAAAAAATGGACAAAAACATAAAAAAGTGACAAAAAAAATGGACAAAACATCAGGAAAACGGAAAAAGTGACGAAGTGTCGAAAACGAAAAAAGAAACGCTGAAATATTTTTAAATAATTTTACAACACAAGGGTTAAGTGACTCACTGAAAGGTTGTTGTCCTCAGTGCATGGGTAAATATTCTGCAACCTTTGATGTGCATTAATCATGAATTTTGTAACTGCCCTACAGAATGCAAATCTGCCCTTTTTTTTTTAAAGAGCGATGCTCTTTGGTAACTGCAAGCTTTCCCCCAAACAATCAGAGAGCACCTGTAGAGACACTATTGAGTCGACAAAGTCAGAGCACCCAGTCCCAGAGAGCCACTGGAACAGGAACTAGTCCAGGAAGTGGTTCCTGGTGTGGGAACGACACCCTCTGACCTTTGTCCCCCAATAGCCTTGGCATGACCCCCGGGGTCAGGTCAGCACCTCATCCATTATACATCCAGACACAGAACAACACCCACAGTGCTGCTGAACAGATCTGTCACACACGACTAAAAGTTCAATCACATTTAGAAAAATGTTCATTTTCCCAGACAGAGCGGCGGTGATCACAATGAGGCCGACAACATAGTTGAGATAATCCCTTTTTCTTGAATTTGGACAGGAAGTCAGCCTGTAAATATGACATATTAGACTTTCCCACAGTATCTTAGATAGAGAGACGGGGGCAGGGGAGAGACGAGGAGGAGCCACTGGGACAGACAGACAAACACCGGGAGAGAGAGAGAGGGAGAGAGAGGTTTGGTTTCCCTGTAAATTATTTTCTGACATGTTGGGAATCCGTTCCTGGTCAATCAATTTTATTATCTTGAATGATCCTCAGATGTGCTTCATGGAAAATCACCTCTTTCATCCGAAAGAACTCCAAGAGGAGGCTGCGTGGCAGTGACACTGACTCACTACAGCTGCCCTGGTATTTCCTGTATGGGAACTGATGAGAACTATGTCACAATCTCATAAACAAACGCACAAAAGTGATGGAAATGTCCTCAGACATTCCACGCACACAGCTAATCTTCTTATTACAATATACGACTAACACATCAGTCACTCGACTTAATATGTTTCAAAACTTAACAAAAATGACTATTATAGATGAACCGATGGAATCTCCAATAGATTATTTCGTTCTTTTCTGGATGTCTTTGGACTGTTAATGTTAAAATAAATTTGTCCTTTTGGCTTATAGCAACTAAAGCTGCAAAACGGACTATGATCAATCCCCTCAGTGGTGGGGGCGCCTGGTTAGCTCACCTGGTTGATGTACAGAGGCCCTTGAAACAGCGGCCGCGGATCGGTTCCCACCTGCGGCCCTTTGCTAAAATGTCATCCCCCTCGCTCTCCCACTTTCCTGACTTAATCTGTCCTATCAATACAGGCAATAAAAGCCAAAAACATCATCTTAAAAAAAACAAAACATATATATATCAAATAAAATGCCCGTGGCTAACTTTGGAAAACTACTAGTTACAGTGGCTGTTGAGCAAAAAGTTCATGTCAAGCCCTAAATGTGTGTAGCCTAGTGAAGTGCATACAAAAGTCCATGTGAAGCGATATATTACCAAGGCATGTGTATAAATATAAATATATCCAAGACACATTCGATGATCGTGTCACGCAACTGCTGAATCAGTTTTTTTTTTTTTACCAATTCAGCCACTGAAGCTTATAGTGGCTAATGTTGGCAAACGTTAAACAAACTTCAGTTAAATCAATTCTTGGCTCTTTGCTACTAATGCTATTGTTATACTATATCTCACATTTCATTGGTTTCATGACAGAAGTAAAACCAAAATTTACATAGGCTACACCAGTGACCTGAGATCAGGTAATGTTCTGAATCTAGGTCGCGCAGATCTCAGAAATGTTATACTTTGTTCGTCTGCTACTCCATCACTAAATAACTAATGAGACCTGCTGTATCGTCTCCAATGAATGTGTATGTGGTTCCTCAACCAGTCAGCGCGCAGCTCATCTAAATATTCATGAGCATACCATATTTGGAAGATTAGTTGTCGTTCCAAATAGAGCCATTCCACAGGGATGCATAAGGGCCAAAAAGAAATAGCACCTGGGACATTTTCAGCCCAACCAATGTTACATACCCTATTAGGAGACCTTAAGGAACAGTGTGAAATACCCTATATAATCATTCTATCACCCCTTTAACCTATGAACAAATGAAGACTGTGATATGGATCTTTGATCTTAGATGATTTATGAGCAGATTGTAGATGTAAAATCAGTCATTTATTGAATTACATTTTGTATACAAAAAGTCGGCGTCGCCTGGACGCAAAGTTACAATTCTTTGGAGGTGCACTTCAAGCTACGGCGGAGGGTTCGGAGGGGGGTTCGTGGCGACGCAGAGGGGTCTGCGGGGGTACGCCGTCGATTCGATGCACAAGCATAAAACAGCCTTAAGATGCAGTGTAGTGACTTATCACTTAATAAGATCCGAGCAGACTGGGTTGAAGAGCTTGGAATAGTTATATCTGATGAAATATGGAATAATGCCTTGGGTAGGGTAAATGGGTCAACATCATGTGCTCGCCTTGGTTTAATTCAATTTAAGGTTCTTCATCTACCCTAACATAAACGACTTATGTGATCGTTGTCACACAGACGAGGCAGACCGGTCCCACATGTGTTGGTCCTGTAACAAGCTGAACACTTTTTGGGCTACGGTATTCCCGAACTTGTCTGAGGCATCTGACAATGATAACTGGCCTAGTGCTGAAATGGCTATTTTTTGGTGTTCCAGGGGAAGGTATACAAAATGACAAGTAGACTAAAAGATGTGTTTGCCTTTGCAACTCTTCTTGCACGGAGAAGGATTTTGTTAGAGCGGAAATCGGAACATCCACCCAAAGCCTCGGCTTGGATGAACGACCTGATGCTATTTCTAAAGTTAGAAAAGATTAAAAATTCCATTAGAGGGTCGATCCACAAATTCCATAAGAGATGGATGTTTTATTTTGAAAGGCTCTTCCCGAAAATTAAGTAGGAACTGCATCCTCCATAAGTAACCCTGCTCCACTGTTTGAGCTCGCAGCACACTGGAGTATAATGATAAAAACTGATGGTAAATTAGCCTATATACTTGTACATCAAGAGACTTCCTTTATTCGTACCTCTAAATATGTATTTATATTTTTTTTATTGTTACTTCATTCTAATATATATTTTTATTTGATGGGTATTTATTTACTTTATCGCCTACTTGTTACAATACCCTGTATATATGTTGGAAATAGATATGTCTTTTTTTTTTCTTCCTGTATAACTATTATTTGCATAGGCAGTATGTTGGGGGTGGGGGGAGCAAAAAAACAAAATGTTTGTTGCCAAATGTCTGTAAGCAATTGCAGTTCTTTTTTGCAAATAAAAAGATGTATAAAAAACAAAACAAGTATAAAAACTGAACTGTAATTACCTACATTTTCATTAAATAAAAGTAATAAGTGACCTTGTGACACAGCCACATCTCACAAACTGTTAAAAAAAATAAAAAAAAAGATGTTGCAGTGTAGTGGGCAGATGTTTTGAGGAACACCAGATAAGGTATCTCACTGCTCACACGCTGCTTTTATTGAAACCCACACTTCCTCAGGCTCATCTCCTGCCTTGTGTCACACTCGACATATTCACTATGTGCTCTCTGTTGCTTTACAGTGACAGTGTTGGCTGAATAACCACTGGTTTGTCTCATTTCTTGCACAGACCCAAACATCACCTTTACCTGTGAATGGTGAATTGAACGGTTCTACATTAAACTTTTGAAGAGGACTACTTTCTTTTTGAGACAATACTATAATAACATTATACAGATAGGGGAGGTTTGGCATTTCCTATGAGCCTATACTCCGCTTTTGACTCAAACGTGGTCGGATTTGCAGGAAATCTGATGGATCTCTTAAAGGTACATCCCTGCAAATCGACAAGTGATGACACACAATTAGCAAACTCCATTCGCTGTGTGCACTTCCGGTGGGCGGAGCTGTGTTGATAGACCTCGGCAGTGTTGTCTTGCGCTCAGACAAAAAGTGGGGGATTTTATTTCAACATCACAACTGCAGGACATCACTTAATTGTCTGTGCAGTCACTGATTTATTTGCATTTTTACATTTGCTACATGCTGCGGTACCGCTCCCTCACTTGGGCGAGAGAGGTAGATTGACAGCAGAGAGAGCAAAGAGAAATAAATACATATAGGCTGCTAAATATGTAACTATTTACCTCGTAAAAACAAATAGTGCTTGTGTGAGTGTGGTGAGCTCATCTGTCTCTGGCTCCTTCATTACTCAATATGTCCCACACTGGCTGTTAGTTAGATACCCCCCCCCCCCACCCCCTTTCCCTGGAAGTCTAATCACCTTAGATATGATTGCTATTTCAGTGTTAAGAAAGAGACAGAGAGGAGTGAGGGAGACCCTGTATGAGGCTGATTACAGTAGATTGACAATAATACTTTACCTTTCTGAACGTGCATTTGTTAAGCACCATTCAATTAAAATGTGACTGTGAACTAAATTAAGACAGCACATTGTAGTTTCTGTATTTATTACCAAAGCATTTATCGTAAACCAGTTTAAATGGGGGATAAATTGCATTGCAGGTTGATTTAAGGTGTGCAACCCTACATTTTCTGCATGTGCCCCTAAAAGTTTTTTAGTTAAGGGCTACAGTGCTCCTAGTGAACAAAGTTATTCTGGAGCCCTGCAGTCGTAATACAATTAACTCGAATACAACTCTCTGTGGGTTTGTAACTACGAGCGACACCCTTCACAATACAAAGTAATTTTATCGTTTGTCAATGTAAAAATATTAATTTCAGCAGCTTTAAAAAGCAGACTTTAGGGTCTAAAACCCTTTCAACCATTCAATGGTTGTGGAATGCCCCGGTTACTGTGTAATATGTATGCATCCATGTATTATTATTACCTTAAAAATTGCCTGGTCCAAGTCTCTATTCATAGGGACCACCTGACATCAAAGTACTTTGTCACCGCCATTTTTGTGTCCTGTCACAGCAACCCATAGGACTGACACGAGATACACAAGAGAAGATTTGCGAAACACAATAGTACAATTTGCCTAACATAACGTTATGCTGTCCATTTGGCTGTAGTAACAGTCCTCTAAGAAACCCTGGACTACAATTTTATTCCGTCCCAAAGGAGAAAGTTCGTCCGACAAACGACCATTTTTGGTCCTTGTTTAGTCAGCAAGCCAACTCAAGCTAACGTTAGCTTTGTAGAGAGATGAGCTGAATTAAAAAAAAAAAATGTAATGATAGCTTTAGCTACTATATGGGACAACTTCAAGCAACCGAGACAATTTCCTGTCCCTGTTTAATTAGTCAGCCAGTCAATTGAGCTAACGTTAGCTCTGTAGAGATCGTGGGATTTTACAAACTCAATAAATCCCGCCCAACTGCTTAGCTAGCTCAATCTTGGTATAACTAAGATATCTGCAGAATAAATTTTTTTCTATCGACAGATTTAGCCCCCGAACGCAGCTCATTTGATCCGAACATTTCCACTAAGTTTCTCCAGAGCAATGTAACAAATTTAGTTGTTTAACGAGATGAAGCACTTTATATCAATGTGTCGGAGAGCTTCTATGTGTTCCAGTGTGGTTCCTGATTTATTTTCATGAAAAGAAATGTTTCAAAAATAGTTTTGATTCAACTCTTTAACGTTAACCAGCTGTTAGCCCTTTAATAAACAACTCGCTAGCTACTAGCATGATCAATCTAGACTTAACCCAAACCAAAATAACACGGTTGATGTCCCGTTATCACATTGTCTTGGTGTTGTTCACCCATCCTGCAACAGTGTAATATTATTGATAGATATATGTACTCTTGAAAGCCTTCAGGTTATCTCCGGTGTATGGGGATAGATTATTTAATGTTGCAAGGTAATTGTAATGTCTGGAAAAGTAAGTTGGGGCAGATACTTTGTTACAGTTAGTTCACAACCAATATCCGATGTATTTCTGTCTCATTTAGATGCGCTGTTGCCATGCCTGTATCTGAAGAAGAAAAACAAATTACTGTTTTGGACACAAATATGGCGGCGGGCATGACAGAAGTGACGTCTTTCATACCCATAAATTGACCATTTCCTCAATTAATTTAGTTTTCATACTCTGGTGAGTTTGTTCAGTAGCCTATGGCCTAGCTGGCATATATCCTGACGGGATGAATGATGAGGAGGAGTAATAATCCTCAGCAGGTACACACATGGACAGTGACTGGATAACGCAGGACAGATGGAGAATGAAACCTTTGTTAATTTCCTTGGGTGAGATGTGAAGACGATGGCAGCGTCCTGCTGTGTAAGCCGTCATGACTGTCTACTGACTCCTGCTCTCAGATGATAAAACAGCAACACAGCACACGAGTCATCCCAAAATAGCTCTCAATGATCTAAAAACAGAAGTAATTCCAATACAAAAAAACCTTGAAGAACGGAAAATTAGATTGCGTAAACCGATAGTCATCAACCAAAGCAGTCGTGTTTTTTTAAAGAAGCGATGAATAAAATGAGCTCAGTTGCGTATCTGCTTTGCAAGGAAAAATGTCAGTATGATGCATATCCTTTTCCTCCACTGTGAGCTACAGATAGGACCTGGGAAGATTATGCTTTGCTATTAACATTAATAATGTCAAGGCTTTTTAAACATTTTCCACCCAAAGACCCCCAAACCAAATAATGACTGGGCTGGTAGGCCCCGATCAAGTGTAGCTACTGCTGGGCAGAGTCATTTTGTACTTTTAAACATCAAATGATTCAATCCATCAATCAAAACTAGTCATAGAAAATGTGTGGATAAACTGTAGAAGAGTCAGACCTGCTCGGATTCTCTTCAACTAAATGTAATCGTTTTTCCATCTGCTGCTGGCAACCTTGCAGTATTTAAACACGTGCCTAACGTCCCAATTATGTGTTTCTGGGCAGCCTGTGTTGATCATCTCACTTCTAAAGGCCCGTGTGTTAATGAGGCTCATAAAGTATCTCTCTCAGCTGTGTCAGGTTACAGCCTACAGTAGAGCAGGTCACAGGGGCTGTATAGAAATAGGCGGTAGCTGACGCTGCAAGTTAAAGTGAAATCCAAGCAGGTGGTCTACAGGGACATTCCTCTGGACAAGCAACAGTTCACATTCAAAATTAGCATTATGAATGATTCAAAAAAACAGCAACGTTTAACTAAAGTTATTGTAATTTGGTCAAAGGCAGCTGCAGTACTCACCATGGTTGTTCAGCAGTTGTGTTCAGTGTCCACACAGAGAAATAAGTCCGTCCACAGAGGCTCAGCTTTCAGTGAACCATCTCACCGTGAGTGTGTGTGAAGAGCTGTGTGTGTCTCACAGCATATTGTCTGAGCTGTCAACTGAGAGCCACTCTGTTGTACACGCTGGGCGGAGTATCTCAGCTCCATGTCACTGACAGAGCTGCTTTCCTGCAACGCCATTGGCCAGAGAGACACCCCCTTCTCTGCAGCTGCCCCACCCCACCAGCTTCGGTCCACTCCATGCCCCCACCCTTCCCCATCTATCTAATAAAGCAGAAGTACATCACTTGTCATTAGTTTACTTTTCCTACTAACCGAGGGGAATTTTTTGTCATATTTTTATTATGGTTCCTCTTTTCTTCTAAGTCTGAAACATTCCTCCACATGCGCGACAGATTTATTAAGTTTGTAGAAGTTCTTGTGGCTTTACTTGTTTTCTGGACAACACAGACAGCAGCGTCAGAGAGCTGGGTTAGGGGGTTGGGGAATGCAGAGTGATGGGGCAGGGCGACCTTAACAGTCTGTGGGGTGCAGGCTGGACTCGAAAAGGAAATCAGCAGCTTTTTCTCAGATTTTTTTTTTTTAAGGATGTTACTAAACACAACGTTACTAAACACAGTAACAAAGTATGTTTTAAGATTCAAATTTAAGATATTTTTCTGAACAGAAAAGTAATCCAACATTACAAGTTCAGACTTCATCTGTTTCTAGGCTTATAAACAAAGCCAGACTGAAACAAATAGCACAATAACTAAATGTGTGTGTGTGTGTGTGTGTGTGTGTGTGTGTGTGTGTGTGTCTCCCTGCAGGTTGCTCACTTTTTGCAGCAACAACTGTGTTCTTAAAATATCTACAGGATATTACCATAGCTGTGGTTATGACTTCTGAAGGGGACTTCTCACCGTCAAATTCACAGAAGAAGCTTGTTCCTTTTAATTGTTTAATAAAAACCTGAATTACAACAAAAGGACATAGACAAAATATAAAAGTGGAAAAGACAATTGTCAATAATGACACTGAACTGAGAAATTTGAGATGTGAGAAGGGTTGAAGTTTCCAAACAGTGAAAGGATTTTTAAAAAGGTCAGACTTTCAATTCAATTAAGAGAAAGGTTTAGTGTGTTGTTATCCAGAAGAGAAGACCTCTAGAGAAATACGGCTTTACTCTTAAGATGGTGCAACGACAACTCCTTCTTTTCTTACTTTCTTCTAGGTACTGTCCACACAAGTTCCACTGCAGTTCTAATGAAATAAAAATTAAGATAAGCAATAAGTTCACTGCGGTCATGGAGACAGCGGAGTCCAGCATGCTGTGCAAGCTTCTCAGAGAGGAGGCCGAGTAGAAGCGTGGAGGCTGGGTGCGTCTCAGTCTGTGGTGGTACGGCGGTACCAGAAGCGGGCCCTGAAGTCGTCGCTGCAGGTCATGAAGCCGGGATTGGTGGGCGAGTGGACGATGCAGCGCACAATGTTGTTGTGTCCCAGAGACAGCAGGTTTTTCCTCTCGGCCGTGCGCGAGTCCCAGCAGCACAGGCTGATGGTGCGCTCATCTGGCAGCAGCACATAGTCCTCGGTGTGGTTGAACACACCCTGTGTCCGATGCATCTGACGGCCACTCAGCCCCGCGCCTAAAACACACCAGACACAGTTTAAATCCCATCGCAACCTACGATTACCCATCACTTTTATTATAATACAAAAATGATAATACATATTTAAAAAGTGTTTAATGGTTATTGTGGACCGACTGAGTGAAATGGTTATAGTGGGACAGAGAAAGTGATTGGACTGGTTATAGTGGGACAGAGAGACTGAGTGGGCTGGTTATAGTGGGACAGAGAGACTGAGTGGGCTGGTTATAGTGAGACAGAGAGACTGAGTGGGCTGGTTATAGTGAGACAGAGAGACTGAGTGGGCTGGTTATAGTGAGACAGAGAGACTGAGTGGGCTGGTTATAGTGAGACAGAGAGACTGAGTGGGCTGGTTATAGTGAGACAGAGAGACTGAGTGGGCTGGTTATAGTGAGACAGAGAGACTGAGTGGGCTGGTTATAGTGAGACAGAGAGACTGATTGGGCTGGTTCTAGTGGGACAGAGAGACTGAGTGAGACAGAGAGACTGATTGGGCTGGTTCTAGTGGGACAGAGAGACTGATTGGGCTGGTTCTAGTGGGACAGAGAGACTGATTGGGCTGGTTCTAGTGGGACAGAGAGACTGATTGGGCTGGTTCTAGTGGGACAGAGAGACTGATTGGGCTGGTTATAGTGGGACAGAGAGACTGAGTGGGCTGGTTATAGTGAGACAGAGAGACTGAGTGGGCTGGTTATAGTGAGACAGAGAGACTGAGTGGGCTGGTTATAGTGAGACAGAGAGACTGAGTGGGCTGGTTATAGTGAGACAGAGAGACTGAGTGGGCTGGTTATAGTGAGACAGAGAGACTAATTGGGCTGGTTCTAGTGAGACAGAGAGACTGATTGGGCTGGTTCTAGTGAGACAGAGAGACTGATTGGGCTGGTTATAGTGAGACAGAGAGACTGATTGGGCTGGTTCTAGTGAGACAGAGAGACTGATTGGGCTGGTTCTAGTGAGACAGAGAGACTGATTGGGCTGGTTCTAGTGGGACAGAGAGTGAGTGGGCTGGTTATAGTTAGGGGTGGTACGGTTCATGAAAAAACATCCGAACCGCTTGGTCCGCTTGTCTCGGTTCGGAGCGTGTGCGTGCCGCACAGTTCGACGCATGTGCAATGTAGCCTCGTGCCCGTCAGGTGCCTCGTATGTGACCTCAGAGAGTGAGTTTCCCTTTCGCGCGAAAGAAGAGGTGTGGACAAGTTACCAACAAAACGTACAGCGAAAGACCGTGCAAAACATTTCAGGCCGTCCTGCCAACCTGTATACATTTTAACATCAATGTACTGCAACGTTTTTTCACTCTAAAGTTGCTGAAGTGGCTGCAGTTTAGATCCTGTCGAGTCTCTGCAGCGACTGATGCGCGTGCACACACAAACACACACACAAACACACACACACACACAAACACACACACAAACACACACACAAACACACACGGTGGATGCAGGAAAAAACGGAGATGAGACGTATACAGGAGGGCCTGACAGCTACGCTCGTTATTGTAAGTGTAATGATAAGTCAAAGTCCAATAAGTACTTTATCAAACGGTATGACTGTGTGTCCCAGCCCAGGCCAGGAAAGGAAATTAACTAACAATGTAAACTATTTTTATGTTTAACGTATTCTGACGAGTTCCTCTCTTTTTCTTTTAAAGGATACATTTTTGTAAGAGCTACGCTGAAGTTGGCAATTTTAATAAATGCAAGTTATTTCAATTGATATTCTGTAATATTTCAATCTTCATGTGCTAAAAAGGCACATAAGTTCCTGTAGATGGCAATACACATTCTCCTTTTTTTTGCCAAATAAATGAAAAGCATGTTTAAATAATCAATGTCTTCCCTCTTGCTGTATCAAAATCTCACCTAGCTTTCCTCAGAGATGGTCCCAATAATGTGCTTAAAGTCAAGTCAAATTCAGTTCGTGCATGATTACATGATATAACTATATAATTATTTAATACTGTATCCTACATTGTGGATAATTAACCTATATATCATATGCTGAAGTATATTTCTGGAGTGTTAAAGATTAAAAGAAAAAACGTACAGAACCAAAAACCGTGACCCTAAAACCGTGATACGAACCGAACCGTGGGTTTTGTGAACCATACCACCCCTAGTTATAGTGGGACTGTAAGGTAAAGTTACGTAGTAATTGCAATAGATTGCAGCCAATATTATTTTTTCAATTTTGCCTTAACTTAATTTGCAAGAACTGTCTTTGGTATTCTGAATGGCTAATATACCACATTAAGCAATATCTTTTATGTATAAATCCTAAATCGAGTCAGTGTTATGGCCTATAGGCAGGCAATTAAAATAAGACATACAAGAGAGAAACAACATACTGTAATATATTAATATATGCATTTATGTCTTAATTTGTACATAATATATAAGTTATTTATAAGACAACATTCATTTCCATTAACCCAGCCACTTCCTGTCAACTGGCATGGGCTTTGTTTTGATGATCAGCGGAGAGGTTGAAGAACCTTCCAACTGCAAATGAGGACTTGTTCTTGTTGATAACGCAAATGCTAATCTTTTTAGCAGGGACTCCTGATGGACGCGTCACACGATAAAGTAATAGAGATTAAATTTACGACAATAATGTGGAGAAATCGCGGGAATCTTAACCTGAACTGCTGAAGTACAAAGTGGATTACTTTACCTGCTCAAGACTTTTCATTTGCTTTAGTGAAAGGGTTAGAGCCGAGTAGAGTCAACAACAAGTGACGTTAATAAATTATGGCTAATTGCCAAATTCAAGACAGCTTATTTGGGGTAAGCTACATGTGGTCCACATTATGTTCAGTGCGACCCCTCGGCTGATTGTGTGGTCGGCTAACTTTCCGCGTTGCTGTCATGTGATTAACGTTACTGTTGGGTGATTTGCCTGGGTGTTAGGGCTTAACGATTTTTGAAAATAATCTAATTGCGATTTTTCCCCCCCAAATATTGCAATTTAATATGCGATAATTTTTTCTTTGTCTTCTGTATTATTCAACAAAGAAACAATAAATCATTGTATAGTATGAACAACACAGGATTAGATAGATTAAACAAAATGTTCTTTCCTGGAGGCCAGGCCTGTATGTGATGATGAAATTAGGTGATGCATGAATTTATATGAATGACATTTTTTATTTAACTACTTCAATCATAGTAGTATATTGAGCACTGACCAAGCCTGGTGTAAACATTCATATGAAAGTCAGAAACAAATCACACAAACTAAAGTGCAGATTGCAGAAATATAAAAACAAATGTGGCTTTACCACAAACACTGTCTTTGAACTTTACTATATAGTTAAATAAGTAAAAATATAGTCGATCGATTTACTATACAGTTAAACTTTACTATACAGTTAAATAAGTAAAAATATAGTATATCTATTGATCGATCGATAGATATACAGACACACACACACACACACGTGTATTTTTTTTACAGCGCACACAGAGGAGCTGACTCCAGCCCCTCCCCCTCATGAAGTTGCGTGCCGTGTGCATGACAGCGTCAACTTGCACTTGCTCAGAGAGGAAATCGTTAGTGTATCGCTGGTGTTCTTGCCGTCAGATTAACTGTACTAATAAAACCACTGAAACACTGCGGCCACGCTGCTGTGAAAGCTTCCCAAACGTCATTTATCAGAGTCTGGTTGTTAACCCTCTCAGTGGCAGCTCCTCCACTCCATATCGTTATAACGGAGCTAACCGCTAACCGGAGCTAACCGCTAACCGGAGCTAACCGCTAATCACAGCTAATCGTTGCCAACCGAGCCTTCAGTTCTGCGTGCCTGTATCCATTAACTGCATGTATGGACTCAAGCTCGAATAAAACCCTTCATTTTATTAAAATGGCTGTAAAAGTTTAAAACTACAACTCAGAGTTGTTTGAATGACAGAAATCAGCTCAAAGTATGGCGTAGCGTTAGCGTGCCAAGTTAATGCTTTCTCTGCGGAGTGCAGACTGATTTGCTCTTGCGAGTCATGTGACCAAACCGCAGCCTTTGCAATTAGGAAATCCCGTTTTAACATATCGCGATATTATTGCAAATGCAATTAATCGTTCAGCCCTACTGGGCATCATAGTGGAGCAGATAAGTGCCATTTTTAGGGAAATCGTTCACTTGTGGATACAAGCACCAAAATTGGCACAATTACTCAGTGGATAGTGCTCTTTCAAAAAAGTACGTTAGCCATCGCAAAAAAACATGTCAGCCGCGGCGGCCATTTCACTTTCCGCCATAGCCAAATTATGTATTTTGCATATCTCCTAAACAAAACATTCAACTGCATAAAGGATGATGTCTATCCCTATGTTTCGATGGTCAACGATTACAATGATACCACTAGGGCTTCAACTAACGATTATTTTAATAATTGATTAATCTCTAGATTATTTTTTCGATTAATCGATGAATCGGATAAAAAAAACAAAAAAACAATCAAACAATACATACATACTTGTTGTTTTAGTTAATAGTTGTGTAAAGGTATGTAACCCAAATAGCAGATACAGACAAGACACAGAGACAGACAGACAGACACGCAGAGACACACACACACACATTAAATTATTACCATCATTGTAGTACATGCAAGTTACGTTCATTTATACACCACACACTAATATATTTGTCAATAATAACTGATATGGGACAAAGCACATAATATATACATGACAGATTGAAAATGAATGGGCCAAAAAAGGCGAGTGAAAAAAACCGTGACTTTAGTCTTGCAAACTATACCACCCCTGCTTTACTACTGTTATTAACGAGCTAACGCTAGCTTGTCATGCTAGTCAGCTGGATAACGAGTAAACGGCAGCATTAGAAGAGCTACTGGAGGGACGTTACGTTCCTCACTTCAGAACGGAACAGAAGTAGGATAGTGTAGTGACTTCACCCTGCTGTTGAACTCTCTTCCTCCTCATGAAGGACTCCAACATGTTTACGTTTTAGGTGCTGACTCATCACGTGGTGCGCCCGTGCCATGCCGTGTCGCTTTTTCTTATCTTGCAATTAACACGTTTTTGATTTATTTCGTGTGAAATGCTCCCACACCTTGGATGATTTAGGTCGTACTGATTTCTCTGCCTCCGCCGTGTGTTTCAGAACAACGTTACGGGTGTCTCCGGTCTCTCTCCGTATTTCCTCTACGCCCGCTCTGCTCTTTTTTTCTTTTCTTTCGCCGCGCTGCTCCGCTCTGCGCTCAACTCAAATTTTTTTTATCTCCGCGACTGAGTGGGGTAATAGTTGCGTGACACAATGAATCGATAATGAAATTCGTTGCCAACGTTTTTAGTAATCGAATTTATCGATTCGTTGTTGCAGCCCTAGATACCACACACAACATAAATGAAGGCCTCTAGACAGCTGTGCCATTTTGGATTCCTCCATAACAAAATTATGTATTTTCCATCCTCTCTCTTGAACCAAACATGATAAACCACAAGAGGTGATATTTACCATTATGTTTTGATGGTCAAGAATTAAAATGAGCCCATATTCAACATCATAAACTATTTATATCAATAGTTAACTCTAATGGTGAGATCTAATGATGTGGAATGTAAATCATAAAATTACGAAATTTTAAGGAATTTCAGGTGACTAATGTTTTCCAAGTTGAAGTGTTTTAAAGCATGTAGCCTACCTTCTAAATGTAAAATAATGTAACTGTGGCTAGTTCAGGAAGAATATATACATACATCTAGTTTTCACACTGTGCTCTCTCTGCATCCTCTTTCCTTTTTCATTTCATTTTATTTCATCTCTCTTATTTTTAATAATGTAAATCTGTATTTATATTTTTAACCAAAAGCCAACTAGGGACAAGTAATTCAATTCACAAGGGTGCAGAGTGTGACCTGCTAGCTGCATGCTATCCACGGTTTTGTACTTCTTTCTTGCTTGTTTTCTGCGAACGTCCGCTACACCCGCCAGGACCTTTTGGACATCGGGGACCAGCACCAGATATCTATTTTAAGTGTCTTTCAATATAAGCACAACATCCCAGACGACATAGCGAGACTGCTGGGCTCTCCGTGGATTGTTGTTGGGTCTAGGAGGCAGCGCAGACGGAGGAGGGAGAGAGCAGAAGCTGTGTTCGTGACTGTTGCGTTTTGATTTTCACTGAAACCCGGCTTCACCCGGTGATACCCGATGCTAGCAGGTCGCACTCTGCTCCGCTGGGACAGGACTGAGGACTTCGGTAAGAGCAGAGGAGGGGGGGGCTCTGTATGCAAGTGCATGAGAACTGGTGTAATAATGGGACAATTATAGATAAACACTGTTCTCCTGACCTCGAGTACATGTCTGTAAGATGCCTGCCTTTTTTTCTACCGAGAGAGTTAACAGTAGTGATCGTCACGGCTGTGTATATTCTACCCAACGCCAATGTAAACATGGCCAATGCTGTCATCAAGGGAAGTGGGGGTGCAATAGGTCTGACTGAAGATCCATCAGCCCTAGGAAGGTGGATGGTAGCTGGTCCTGAAGTCAGCTGCTTGGTTTTGCAGTACGATGCAGCATCTGGAGCCAAAGAAGGCACAGAACAAACCAGCCACCATGAGCAGACCAAACAAGCTCAAGTGTTGTTTCTTGATAAAGTCAACAAGCAACAGTGCCATGAAAGATGTGGGCAATCCTTTCAAGGAAGAGAGCCAGGAACGGTTTTCACTAGACACAAAGGATATTGCAAACCCAAGTGCAGCTGCATTGATTCATACGCACTATGAGAGAGGCAAAACCCGGTTCCAATAGTTCATGAAAGGACTTGAAGAAGAAGAACCCAAACTTAATGAGCCAATCAAGATGAACTGCATGAACTTCTTCCATCAGGAACGAGCCTCTGTCAATTCTTTGAAGAAAAAGGTGCTGAAGGAGGACTGCCAGCTCTTCTCCAAACTGTTTATCCCATGCCAGAGCAGAGAATGTGATCTGAAGGAGTTCTTTAGACATGATAATCAGCCATTCCCTGCTGCCCTGAGTGATGATGGGAAGCTCCACAGTGGACAGAAATCTCAGCTGGCTGCCATCCTCGAGTCTCTTGTCAAAACCCCCGACACTGAACCAGAAACCATCATTATTGATGGCTCAGCACTGGTGAACAGTTTGCCACCACGGAGCTCAAAAACATTTGACCACTACGCTGCATTTGAGGTTCTCCCCAAAATAGAGGCATACTCTGTGAAATACAAAAGAACAGACAGTCTTCGACATCTACCAACAATCTAGTTTGAAGGCAGAAGCTAGGTCAAAGACAGGACATGGAGCCAGACGCAAAGTGACCAGCAATGGCAAAAGACCCACAAACTAGCGGAACTTTCTCAGAGATGATGAGAATAAAACTGAGCTGTTCCACTTCCTAGCTGACAGAATTGCACACACCAAATGTGGTTATAGTGACCAAAGAGGCTCAAGCTGTCTGCAACCACTCCATCAACCTAGATGAAGTAAGTCCATGTAGTCATGAGGAAGCACTAGGATCTTTGTCCACGCTAAACATGCAGCCAAAAATGGCAGCAAAAGCCTCATGGTAAAAGCCAGCGACACAGACGTTCTTGTTATAGCAGTCAGTATTCTGCCAGTTCTTCAGGACATTGGTCTGCAACAATTGTGGCTCGCTTTTGGCCAAGGAATGAACCTAAGATGGAGCCCTGTACATGACCTCTATCAATGTATTGTAAGGGAGAAGAGCAGCGGTATTCTCTTCTTTCATGCATTCACTGGCTGTGATGTTGTTTCAGCCTTCCGTGGCAAAGGGAAGAAGACTGCTTGGCAAACGTGGAATATATTGGACAAAGCTTCTGAAATCTTCAGCCAGCTTAGCCACTACCCTACAAGAATGGATGATGAGATTTTAGAAAAGTTTGTGGTCATGATGTACGACAGATCCAGCGAAGCAGGAGGAGTAGATGAAGCCAGGTTGGACTTGTTTGCCAGAAAGCAAAGGCTATATGAAGCCATTCCTCCTACTCAAGCAGCATTGCTGCAGCATGTAAAGCGTTCAGCCTATCAGGCAGGCTGCATCTTGAGTCAAGCAACTGTATACCAGCCAGAAATACCGAGTCCTTCTGAGTGGGGATGGACCAAGCAGGGCTCGAGAGTGCGACCAATTTGGTCGCAAATGCGCCCAAAATTTGTAAGGGTGCGACTAAGATTTTTCCTAGGTCGCACCAGTGCACCTAACGTCCTCGCATCCGCTGCCTCTCCACGAACGAAGCGATGTCGTTTATATGTTGCGGTACATGACCCATTCCTTCTGTAAAGCCGTGCCTGTGTTTGGATCTCTCCTCCGCGCAGCCCCGCCCCCATTCACTCACACACCGGCCGGCTCACCTGCAACATCGGAAAGCAGCTCATGGAGAGACACGGCTCCGCCGGTCCACATGCTGACATTTGTCTACAGTTTTAATTGTTATTAACACAGCTGTATATGGTTAAGTATGAGAGGGAAACCTGTATTGGTACCAGTGTTTCTGCTGGTAGCCTAACTCTCGGTTATTGCGGCCGCCACGGTGAAAAACACAGAAGTTATTGAATGGAACTACGGTAACTTCAGTTCGTTGAATAATAGTGTGTGAGACGGAGCCTGCTGGACCTGGGCGAGAAATGTGACCCATGGCCACATAGTTCATAAAAATGCAGCGCAGTGACGATACAGACATTTCATAGCCTACACAAGACGTGTGTAACGCCGCTGACCCGCATTCGACCCGTGCAGGACCCATTCATAATTAGTAGGCCGTCACTCTGTCAGTAGCTTCAGTCCATCGTACTCCCCCTCTCTCCCTATATGAGCTACTGGGCTATCTGGTGTTATTGAAAACAAGTGAAGGAGCTTTCTCAGCGATATATATTTTTAAAATATATTTATTTCAGATAATTTACATGTGTTGCAGCTGTATATTTTCAAATTGGGAAGGAAACCCTGTCTTTGCATTTTATTTCAATCACATCTGTTTTGATAAAAGAGCTTGTGAAAAGTGGCTTTGACTTAAAACTGAACAGTGTGCCTACTTTGTAAAAAATATAAATTAAAAAATATAAAATGAACATAAATATAATCACCCACATAAATACAAAGAACATAAATACAATAATTGTATGTGTCTCCCAAAAAGTAAATGACATAAAACCTCCTATTACTTTGGCATACTTCATAATAATTTTTGTCTTGGAATTATGTCAAGTTTTATGCTTGTTTTTTCACATTATTTACTCCAAATACCACAAAAAGACTCTCAAAACACAAAATAGATATGTATGTGACATCCTCATACTCAAAAACATAGGATTCAAAAAGGTAAAAACCTTGAAATATGTCCCATGAGTAAAATTATGTGGCAAGATACGTGTTTTCCAATGCCGGAAATGGCGGCCATTTTGAAATATCTGGTGGCTAACGTTATTTTTCAAATTATTGGCCACAGAGGGACGATTTTCCCCTTTATCTGCCCCACTAAATCACTCTTTGTGTAGATTGAAACGCAGCTCGCTGGATTTCGTCATAAGATATTGTGAAATTAAGTTAATTCAGCAAGACTTCTATGCTTCCCATTTCTTTCTCTCCCAACGTAATCAGCTGCATTGTCATCAGGTGAATATGGGCGTTTACTCTTCCAGTTAAACCAACCGCATTTTGCCACAATCTCTGAGCAGTCACGTTGTTGCATTCCAACTTTAAAATCGGTTAATCTGTTAAATCTACCCTTTGCTGCTGTCAGCTGTCATTTCAGGCCAAATCATTGCAACCCTCCTTCAACCCATTCACCTCCAGTTATCATCAATCCCAGCACCCAGGGTTCCTCTATCAGAAGCCTCGCTTCACATCACATCCATCCAGATCTTAAGGCTTCCTTTATCCCTTCAGCACCTCCTCCAATGTCTAGACTCCATCGAGGGATATTCCTATATATCCACGGCCTCTATACCCCTTATATTTTAACATTGCGATGGAGTATAATCGCCAAAGACTAACATATCAACTTATTATGCACCATGTTCATTAAACTTGTTTCACTGTTATTTCACTTAAATGAAGTCTCTCCTGATTGAAATCGGATTTAGGGGTGACACTTGAATGGAATGGAATTTGTTTCACCGTTAACGTTACTAATCTTTGAGCTACATTTGCGTAGCTAACAAAACGTGAAATGTTTGCTGGTCATAAATCATCTGTTTAGATAACAGATCAATGCAATAACTGACTTAGAAGTCAGCTGGTCCGTTGGTAGCCAATGGTAGAGTTACGTAGTTCACTGACCTTTCTGTAGTTTTAGTTGAGCTATATGTAAAAGAAGAGTCATCTACTGTATACTGACGTTTGGAGAGTGATGCCTCCCTGGCCTCTTTGGCAAAGCAATTAGATGCACAGCTGACAATATAGTCAAGAGTATAGGTAGCGATTGTAAACAGTGCCCAGGCACGATGGCGGACGGTTATCCCATTGGTTATGACGTCATGTGGCATCTATTGTTTTATATCTATTAGGGCATTAGGGCTGTTGGAATAAATTCCAGAAGTCGAACATAATTCAAATAGTAAAATAAAATCAATACTAATTGAATGTTGAAATTACTGTATGTATTTTTTTTTATACATTTGTTGGCCAACATTTTGGCTCTTCTCGCCTTGGCCTATCCACAAAATGCTTTTGTTATGTCACGTTTGATGATAAATAAAGTTACCGGGAGTGAGCAACACAAGGTATTGTAAGATCTTAGGGCACAGAGGGAGCTACGGCAGAGACAGGATGTCCGTCACCTTCTAGGGGTGGGAATCACCAGAGGCCTCACGATACGATATCATCACGATACCTATGTCACGATACGATATTATTGCGATTTTAAACATATTGCAATATTCTGCGATATATTGCAATGTATTACCTTTTTTCCAACTTCAAAATTTTTCCCAATTTCAAATTATGTCCCCAAAGTACAATTTTGTCAACATCTGTTTTATCTAAAAAGATACATTTCTCTGTTTGTTCATCTCACTTCAATTTTATTGCTGCAAAATGGGATTGTCAAGTAGACAGACTGACCAACACATATATCATAAAAGATCAATACTTGGCATCTGTGTATCGATACAGTATTGCCACGAAAAATATCGCGATACTATGCTGTATCGATTTTTCCCCCCACCCCTATCACCTTCCCCTTCTTTGTGTTGGCGCTCTAAACTCTGGTGGATTTCTGAGGACTATGGTTAACTGCTCCTCAGATCTTTGCAGGGTAAATCCAGACAGCTAGCTAGACTATCTGTCCAATCTGAGTTTTCTGTTGCACGTAACTTTGGTAAGCAGGAAAGATCTCCCGTGCGTAGGGTGTTGCGTCACCACCACGGATCTTTTTTTTTTTTGGCGATGTATTCCGGCTGCTCTGCTGATTACAGAGTTTCCTGATGGACAGATAGCTTTACTTGCTGCTGAAGTAATGCGAACCGCTAACTGTTGCTGACATCAGCCATGTATATATACATGTGCCAGCTAACAGTAGCTCAGTTAGAGCACCAGGGGTGTGTTGACGATTGCACCGCTAGCACAGGAGCTTTGGATCGCTGAGAGGGAGGAGGTTTTCAGGCCCCGGGGTGGGGGAAATACTGGCAGGGAGTGGGGCAGGCGGGCAACAGAACCGGTTTCAGCAGCCTCTACAAACATCATGGCAGAGGAAGTTAAGAAGAGAAAAGGAAAGAGTAAATCCCAGACTGGCTTTTAGTCGTTGCCAAATAATTTGTAAAAGGCTGCAAGCTGACGGCGAGCTGGCCATGTTGGTGTTGCTGCTTGATGTTTGGCTGTGTGTTCAAAGTTGTCATCTCGCTAGTTTTTCCATTTTAAGTCATGTAATCATAACAAATGCACGTGTCCAGCTGTCTATAACCCTACAACAGCGGAGCAGAATTGAATTGCATTCTGAAACTGTAGGGTGCCAAGTCAAAACAATACCAATGTTAGGCAATGTTGCTGTCAGGCAATTACTTTTGTAGGCTAAAAGACGTGTGCCTGTCCAAATCATGTCCAATCAAGTAAATTGACCACAGGTGGACTCCAATTGAGGTGTAGAAAGAAAGATGATCAAGGGAAATGTGAGGCAGCTGAGCTACATTTCAAGAGTTATAGTACAGTACAGATGATGAAGGGCTCACAGAGAAACAAGATGCCATGGCTGTTGTATGGCTTCAGTGAAAACAACACAGAACAAAATGACACTAAAAGTTAATTCTGTCAGAAAATAGATGGCCTCCGTGGGAAACATGAGCATTTTGTTCCATCCCCTGAAACCCTTACAACAGGAGGATATGGAGGGCCAATAACAAAGTACTGATGGAAAAGTGAACCTGCACACCACTTGACCAGAGCACCTTTCAGATGTAGCAGCCTATAACACAAACTTAGAATTGGATGAATAGTGTAGGATCACATCCATTTTGAACATAAACCCCAATTAAAAGTACAATACAACAACCACCCCAAATGGACTCCGTGATAGGGTTGCACGATATTGACAAAATGGGATACTGCTATATTCATTATGAATATCGTGATATCGATATTAATTTAGATATTTTTAAACATATGTCGAATTACAAAAGTTACGAGAAAACGCATCAAAATAGATTCATATCAAATTAAACAAGTTTTTTTTTACAACGCAAGGTTTATTTCAACTGACTGTCCTATTGGACTGGTACAACATAAATAAATAAATAAAGACTGTACTGGTTTGTACACTAGAAAATATATAAAGCCAACAGGACACAACTTTTCTTTCGCTTCTCTGATTCGTTCCGTTTTGTTGTCTCTATCAATTTCTTCACTTCAACGGTCACTCTGTCGAAATATGCCCACACGTGGTACGCTACATAGGGTTTGTCACCTAGTGAACATGTGCAAGTAACTGGCTAATGACACATGATCATAATAGCATTTCAAGCGGGCTCTAAATCGAACACAACTAAGCCACACAGCCAACGGACGGGACACAGCACTCCACAAAATATTGCAAACTTATTGCGACACTTTAGATATATTGCGATATCGATATATCTTGCACCTCTACTCCGTAAGCGTATCTCCTGTTAATCGTCCAGTCGTGGTTACTAGAGATCGCCGATAGGAGATCTGATGGCCAGTCTGACAGGCTGGCTTCATTGAACAACAAAATTGGACATAACGTTATGCACATGCGGAGCGGCTCCCACTTTAATTAACAAAACTGGCTCCACTGGCATGGCTGCCCTGCCTCCTGCTTGGCTGACGTGAAGCGGTAAGCGTATTGCTACATTTTCCGTTTGAACGACACTTCTGTGTTGCGGATAGCATCTTGCTTTGGAAGCTCAACCCAGTTACTGTTAGCTGTACCACGCTTTAGGGCTTTCTTTCCATTTGTGCTGAAAAAGATGAAAAGCTTTGGGGCTTCAAACACAGCAAACACAGTGACATCTGGTGACTTGCAAAATGTATAGCAGCTTTTCAAGAATGGCAGAAGCACAAACACCTCTGATTTGAATAGTTTTAGTCTCACATGTAAAGTTAAACAGGTGAGTTTAACAGGCTGGTGTAGAAAATCTGCAATACTTTTGATCAGAAGTGCTGCATTAACCCTTTTGTTGTCTTCAGGTCAAATTTGACCCGTTTTTTAAAATGTTTGACTTTTGGGTGTTTTATAAAAATAAAATTAGCATTTGAAAAAAACGAACGTTGACATATACCATTCTGTCATTATGATTTCCTTTAATAGTTGAGTCTAAATAATTCATAATTTCTGCTTTTTAACTCAAGAATTAGGTATACAAAAATTAGGTTTATTGACTATGAATGCCAGAGAGGAGTGTAAAACTGGTAATAAGTTGGTGTTAGTGTTGTTTATACATGGTAGTGAAAAGAAGCGTCAAATGTCAAAAAAAGACGAAAGACAAAACATGAATGTACCTTATAAGTGTAGTTTAGGCTCAGTGTGACTTTTATGTAACATTTCATATGAATCACAATGTGCATTAAATTAAAATTGTATTTCCTTTCTACATGGTATCAGGTGGAAATGTAATACTTATGTATTTAGTGTAAATTGCCATATTTCTAAGTTATTCATTTAGCATATTAAGATAGTTTAGCAGCAAAACATTGAAAACAGACTTAATGGTTTTTTTTTAACAGTCACACTAAATAAAGCGCTTTCCAAACTGATTGCACACAATTTTATGACTGATGATGCACTTGTCATAGCTACTTTAGCTTAGCAGTTAGCAATGTCTTCTCTCTCTCCTCCTCATCTGTTGATCAGCGTGTCAAATTGCTAGTCATTCTTCGGTCTCCTTTGTAATAACTGTAGTTTATTTGCCGTGTTGGAGGCGACTCTGCACGAGGGAAACTCAAAAGTTAACATTAGCTGCTGTAGTATTATTTTATAACATCTTAGTTAGTAAATTGTAAATTAATAAGTTTCACTTCCTCAAAGACCAGACCTATAGAAAGTAGAACAAGACATAGTGTCTGCGGTGAACAGTTTCCATAGTAAGAAATAGGGAAACACTTTGGACAACATTTCCATCAAGCTTATGACATATTAACAAGGTAACAGTGAGGGTTGGGCAATATATCGATTTGGTGATATGAGGCTAGATATCGTCTTGGATTTTGGATATCGTAATATGAGTGTTGTCTTTTCCTGGTTTTACAGGCTGCAATACAGTCCAGTGATGTCATTCTCTAAACTTACCACACTGTTCTAGCTCTTCTATTATTATATCATTATATCCACATTACTGATGATCATTTATCAAAACTCATTGGGTAAATATTTTGTGAGAGCACCAATAGTCAACCCTACAATATCGCCAGAATATCGACATCTAGGTACTGGGTCAAAAACATCCTGATATTTGATTTTCTCCATATGGCCCAGCTCTAGCAACAGTTACATCACAGAGGTGTTGACGAGACACACAGCTCACGAGGCGAGACGATACACGAGATTGGGTTCACGAGAACGAGACGAGACTTAAACCCTATTTTAAAAAGGAAAACTTCAATGACTTCTATTCAATTGAAAGTCACAATTTGCCACAAACTCAAATGACTGGCTTCTCTCCTGTATGTGTCTCTTCACTCAGAGAACCAAGGTTACTAGTAGGGGTGCCATGATTCTCCAAATCCTCGATTCTATTACATTTTCGATTCTAAGGACAAAGTTCGATTGGATTTTACATTTATTTTTATTAATAAGGGAAACAATTCCACTAATTAACCCTGACAAAGCACACCTGTGAAGTGAAAACCATTTCAGGTGACTACCTCATGAAGCTCATTGAGAGAACACCAAGGGTTTGCAGAGTTATCAAAAAAGGCAAAGGGTGGCTACTTTGAGAAATCTAAAATATAAGACATGTTTTCAGTTATTTCACACTTTTTTGTTAAGTACATAATTCCATATGTGTTCATTCATAGTTTGGATGCCTTCAGTGAGAATCTACAATGTAAATAGTCATGAAAATAAAGAAACACATTGAATGAGAAGGTGTGTCCAAACTTTTGGCCTGTACTGTATGTCCCCTTTCCATTTAGTGAGGATGTTTTATTCCTTTCAGTCCGTGTTTGTATTGGCTTACCATTTTCTTTTTCCTTGTCCCCCTGTAGTTGTGTAAAGCGTCCTTGGGTTTCATGAAAAACGCTATATTAATCTAAGTTATTATGACATTGGTTGTTACAACAATGTCTTAATGCCTTGGCTCGTGACACAGTGACAGAGATACCTGATTTAGCTCACGAGACATCCAAAGCAGGCTAAGTTACCGTATGCAACACCTGAAATGCAACGATGCATGTGTAACTTATTTTTATTGTAAATTAATGATTTTCATTTTGTATCATGTGGATGCGCCCACAGTGTTGTTGTCGTCATTACTTAGAATTCCTCATGGGGGCAACAGAAATGACGCACTATAGCTTTAACTACAATGATGAAATTATTGATTTTGGCAAAACTAGATTACCTGAAACATAATAATATAATGATTTGGGTATAGGGCTGTGTATTGGCAAGAATCTGGCAATACGATACGTATCATGATACATGGGTCATGATTCAATGTATTTCGATACTGTGCGTAAGGCAATACATTGGGATTTTTTTTAAAGTATAATTTTAGAAAAACTAATATTTAAAAAAAAAAAAGACATGTTCATAAAAGTCAAAGAAGATTACTTTAGGTAAACAATTCAGTACACAGAAAATCAAACTGCCAGTTTGGGATTGCGGTTCACAGGTTCTTAGTGAGCAAATGTTTATATGCTAAAGTAGGCCAAAGTTCAGCCATAGCTACATTGTTAGCTTCTAGCAAAAAGTCAGGCACTGCTAGGCACTGTTAGGCAAGGACACTAGTGGTGTGTCTCAGCATAGCCATCTAGTGGTAGGGGGTTTAAACACAACATAAACATGTACCACTGTCTTACATGAATATTTTTTAATGTTTAAAAAAATAAAAAAAATCTATATTGCCTTTTTGAAAATCAATACAGTATTGCAAAATAAAATATCGTGATATTCAAGTGTATTGATTTTTTCTTACACCCCTATTTGGGTACAGTTAGAAAAAATGTTTTATGATAATAAAGAGGAGTGGTTTATTTCATAGACTGTGTATTTGTGTTATTATATTATCTGGGTCACATGACAGTGATATATAACTAAAGATGTATCCTGGGATTGATTCAAAAAAAGTAACTAAATAACTATTTTAAAAATTGGACTGAAAGAGACTATTGTTAATCGCAATTATTTCTGAGACAATTAATTGTACAACAAGCAACATTTGGAATTGTTACAGCTCTAATCAATGTTGAAAACATTTCATTTATTAAGATGAATGACACTGATTGTGGAACTGTGGGATAATTTGTAGTCATTGGGACTGCCCAAAAAGTGATCTCACGTATTTGCATGTTTATTGTTTTTGGTGTGACAGTGCACTTAAGTACTTGGAAAAAAGTGAGGCAATATAAAATGTGTACTTAGTTACTTTTAGTCAAAACACTTCTTTTTTTTTTTTTTTTTTAAATGCATGTGTGAACTGAATAGCAGTTGGATGGAACATGAACAAAGCCAAACTAAATCCTATCAAACCAGCTTGGAATCACAGAGTTTAAGACCACGTACTAACATACTTATTGAATTTGATGAAAGTCACAAAAAACACAGGGTCAACTTCTACAAATTGCCCTTGCATGTTAAATATAAAGCATTGTAACACACAAGTCCTCCCTGTATGAATCAACTCATGGTCCTTACCTGTGTACTTGACCAGTGTCCGACCGGTAGAGATCTCCCACAGTTTGACCACGGAGTCTTTGCCACTGGACAGGATGTACTTGGAGTTCTTGGAGAAGATGGCGGAGCAGACCTCGGCTCCGTCGTGGGCCTTTTCGAAGGTGGACACGCAGCGGTTGGAGACGCCATCCCAAAGCTTGATGCTGCCGTCCTTGCTGCAGGTGACGTAGCTGTTGGCGGTGGGGTTGTAGCTGACCCCGCTGATGGTGTCTGTGTGCTGGTCCAGCGGGTTGCAGGACACAAAGCACTGAAAGGTGTTGGCGTCGTAGAGGCGGACGGTGGGGTGCTGCGTTCCCACCAGCAGAAAGTCCCCCGATGGGTGGAAGGAGATTGAACGCAGCATCTCTGCTTCCTGTTGGGAAATAGATGGAGAGAGGCTTGGATTACAACAGAATAACAGTAGTGAGCATAGTTTAACGAAATTCAAATGTTGCAATTTCCCAGCCCTGTAACGTATGTAACCTGGCCTATCCAATTTCAACAAAACAATTATTGTTTTCCAAATCTATGGCAAATGTTAAATGGTGTGGGAAGACGAAGAAGTTCTATGTACAAAATCTGACCTGTATATATTTAAATGCTCTTTTTGCAGAGGGCTTAGAGTAGTCAAACAGTTTGAGCGTGTAATCTCTGGAGCCAGAAGCTAGAATCTGTTCAGTCGGATGGAAGGCGAGGCAGGTGACTTCGTCCACGTGGTCATACAGTGTTCGGATCACAGGGTGATTCTCCATGTTTTGCTGCGCTGTCTCATTCATCATCACCTGATATATAAAAGACACAAAGTAGTAAACATAAAGCTGCTGGATTAAAAATGTGACTTCACTCTGATCTCAACCTCACCTCAATAGGCATAGCACTCTTGGCCAGCATGCGTTCAGTATCCAGGATCTTGATGGAAGCGTCGGCAGAGCCAGTGGCAATCAGCTGGCCATCCCGACTGTATGAAGCGACACGGCACGGACCCTTATGGGATGTTACATAGCAGGTCTCATACTCTGACGCCTCTGGAGACATGGTCTGGACATCGGCATCAAATTCCATATCAATACCAACACCAGGTGCCACTGTATCTGAACGCCCAATGGCATACTGAACTGCACTGTCATCATTCTCCATCCCTGAAAAAGGTTGTAGATTGCTCAATTAGGGCCTGTTGGCCCATCACACACATAGCTCAAACATACGGACACGGAGGAAACAAGTGGTACCTGTTTTTGCCAGCTGCATCAGCTGCTCAGAGGGCGACACTACATTCTGTGGTTTGACCTCGTTGATGAGGCTGTTGGCGATGCTGGTGTATCCGTCATAGAGCAGCTGGCTGATGATCAGCTTGTACAGGTGCTGTCGGTCTTTCAAAGTTGGTTTGGGACGAAACATGGTGTGCATCAACTTAGCTGGCTAAAACAAAAGACAATGTCGCCACATGTTGAGTTATCTCTGCTTCACAAGATGTTAACTGCAGTTTACAACACACTCCGTTAGCTGGGGCTAACGTTATAACGAATGGATGGGGCTTGTGCTCAGGCTTAGCAGTGCTGCTAATCATGTTAGCTTTGTTGCTACAATCTAGACAGAGGATAGACAACAGCAGTACCGTTATATTTAGCTAAAAACGAGCTGGCCGGACGTCGTTAATGTGCAACAACGGCATCACGGGCCGTTTTAGGACACGAGCTAGAGTAAGATATTTAAAACATTAAAATAGCTTACCCTCTTCAAAACATAGACAGATTAGCTATATGCTTCAAACTCAATGGCGCTCCTGGACCCAAACGTGCCTTACGCTGTACGTATTTGCGTCCAACGTCACAGCACTGTTGCCTTCATCTTCTTCTTCTTTGAGCTTTATTGGCGGTTGACAAACAACGATTTGGTGCATTATCGCCACCAACTGGTATGGAGTGTGGATCAGACTATCTCATATGTAAAAAAAAAAAAAAAAGAAAAGATAACATTATAATGATTAATAGAAATAATGAATAACTAAACTTATATCTTTTTGGACATATTCATTTGTTTAAGATACTGAAATAAGTACTCAATAACACTCATATCTTGAGCTCTTTTGTCGAAAAACTATTAGATCACACTGCACTTTTAATAGGTTGTGAATCAAATGCCTTCTTAATATTCTCCTATTGTTGTATTATTGTTGACAATATGATATAATATGCTCTATTGTTTCTTCTTGTAAACACATAGCCTACATATATATTCACATTGTACTTTGGCACTACAACAACATGTGTACAATCACTTGTTTTAGCAACACAATCTTTTTAACCTAACTTACTTCTTACTTCTATGTTTTTTTTTTGTTTTTTTTTCATTTCTGGCACTGTAGCTATGTTACGTCATGTTACTTTATACACTTATTGACTCACTCTTTTCTTACTCTTACTCTTACTCTACTTTTACTTGAATCTGACTGTGAGCAACTGCAACTGAACAATTTCCCTGAGGGGATCAATAAGTATTATAAATCTGATTGATTCTGACATCTATAGAATGTTTACCTATTTTAACCCTGTAAAACCATCGTTCTTTCCTCTCTTCCTCCAATTTAAAATTTTCTCTGTTTAAAAATGCTCTGAACTTCTTTATGCTGAGACTAACTGTAAAATTAATGTAATTATTAGCCAGTGTTGTTTTCATGGTTACATTATGAAAATGTATACTGAGGTAATAAATCAAGAGAGAAGTAGGCTCATTTTCTCATAGACTTCTATAGAAACAGACTTCTTTTTGGAGCCAGTGGAGTCGCCCCCTGCTGTAAGTTACAGAGAATGCAGCTTTAAGGAGCTTCCGCTTTGGCTTTACATTCCAGGCCGGAAGCCTCTTCCATTATTTTTTACAGTCTGTTTGCCACCTTATATGTCATTTTACTTCTTTTGATACCAATATAGTTTGTGTACGTTTTGATAGTTTGTTTGTTCTTTTAAACCAGGAGTGTCAAACTCAATTTCGCTAAGGGCCACACTGGAAAAAGAGAATCACATCAAGGGCCAGACATGTAAAGTTTATTGACATGCTTTTATTTAATCGAAAAAGTAAAATATCTTTGACTCAATTATTGCATGTCTCATATAGTCTCCTCACTTACAGTTTGGTCCACATAAAGCCCTGAAAAGGTGAGCAAAAAAGTTCCAAAGCCATAGAATTTAGCAAATCAAGCAATAGCAATGATTACATTTTCTAAGTAGGCTACCACACAGCTGACTCACAACAAACTCTTTCACAGCCGGAATATGCAAACTCTCTGGTTCTGTGGGAATTTCTGAGTTTCAAAGTTGGCAAATTTACCAAATTCTGCTTTGAGTGTCACGTAATTGCAAGTTTCCCATATTTTTAGTTTGATGCACAACTAGGTGGGCCAAAATATATTGTGAACCTAGATTAATATGCGGGCCGGATCAGAATTTGTGAGGGACCGGATTTGGCCTGCGGGCCTTGAGTTTGACACATGTTTTAAACCAATGGAGAATAAACGGTAATGCCATTTCTTTTCCGTTTTAAACCAAAAACAGCAAAAGCAGTTTTTCCCTCGCCAAAATGAAGCCTAGCTTTGGAGCGTTATTTAATTATAGCTTGAAGGTGTCTCACCTCACCTGTACACACCTTCATCTGCTGTTTGACATGTCCTGAAAAGAGAGGACAACACAGTCTACAGTAAGGAGTCGCCATGGTAGGAGGAGGAGTTTGTGTTTGGTTATTCAGAATTTCTGAGAAACTCTATTCAAACTTTAAAATGTTAGGGTAGTATTCAACTTTCACATCACATTAATACTTTTTGAAATATTCAAACTTCTTTGAGGCTTTTAAAAAAAAGCCCTTCTGACATTTTTACATTTGTGTGTTTTGGATAGAATGTACAGACTCAGAGTTGGGGATCCAACTGACTGAGTGAGGAGCAGCAGTTGCAAATTTAAAACAGGCCCTTTTATGACAGCTTCTGTCCTAACATTTCTTACACAACACACACCATTCTTGCACAGGATGATCAGCAGGGTGTCATATCTGTCACAGTGTTAAACATTAAACCTACATTGTGTAATTTTTTGAGTTGATTCTTAGCAAAAAACCCATTGTTCTTTCACAAATATGTGTTCATTCATGTGTAATTACTTCAACCAACTAATCAAAGTATTCTCGTAAGTGTAGAATCTGCCATTTAGAAACATTCAGAATACATACGAGCGAGTTGCTCGAATGACGGCCGCCACGTTGCGCCTTCATCTTTAAAATACATTAGCCAAAGAGGGACATACCTCCGCTTTTCGTGCTTTTACAATCCATAGCACCGTGACGAACGCCAGGGGGAGATTATTCGCTAGGGACGCGAAAAAGAAAATTAAAACGGCAAAGCAACAGGCAAAGCAACAAGAACAATGTTAATATTGGAGTGGCTAGAACAGCTGCGTGTAAACAACGGAGATACTAAGAGGTTTCGGGTTCAGCCACCGTAGGAGTTAAAAACTTGCTCGGAATGGGAAGGGCTAGAAAGTCATATTTAGTTGGTTGTCATATACAATTTCACCGCTAGATGGGAGAAAATTCTTACACAATGTAGCTTTAAGCGATAAGATTTAGGGTTTTTGAGCTAGAAGCAGGACTATCTAAGGTGCGCTAGAGCCTCGTCTCTGTGAAAACAGCTGTTGGTGTTGAGGCCTGAAGTCAGTTAGGAGTCAGTCAGTTGGTCAGTTTGTCCATCATGACATCATGTTAGCTGACAAATAACACCTCTTCTCCTTTCTTCATCTCCTCTCCTCCTCCTTTCTTCCTCTCCTCTTCTCACCCTCTCCTCTTCTTCTCCTCCTGTGGCAGTATGTGTTGCTAAAGTGATTTGCGCACTGAAGGAGTTGAGGAGGGAGGGGGAGACTGTATGTTTGACAGGTCAAAAATGCCTATTTAATGATAATTATACCTCTGAAGTTCGTTCTGTAATTCAAAAAACGTGAGTCCAAACGGCAAAAGTTTTATCATGAACAGAGAAATAAAAGTCATTGATGTGGTTTTTATGTTTGTGGTGTCAAATACTGTATAAATGACACAGAGCAGATAACAAACAGGGAACCGTCTGCATTCTTCCAGATATTATTTTTTCATTGTTTCTATCGGATAGTTGGTGTGAACAGAGCCAAAAGTTTAGGTCCAGTGGATTCCATAGTTAGATGTCTGCGACTGGCACACAATTTCCTACATTTTGACCAACCATGAAGAGTGAAAACTGTAGGGGAGAGAGCAATTTGTTTGGAAACATTTCAGAGAATCGTACTGCAGCTCCCCCCTCTGTCCTCCCCTCTAACTCTCAACATTCCGTCCCCCTCACACACACATTGGAAAATCTGAAACGGTCTGAAAACTGGATGATACATAAACTGTGATTTGATAGAAACCGTTCTTGATATCAGAATGCCCATTCAGCCCAATAAAGGCCAAAGTCTTGTCTTTGGTTTAAACTTTAAATTATTTTTAAATAATAATAATAATTTTTTAAGTATGGCAATACAGTATGGCCCCAAAGAGGGGTTGTTTTGAGCTATGTTAAGCGATTTCCCATTAAAGGGGTGATAGAATGCATAACCGATTTTACCTTGTCATAGTTGAAAAACGACAGTTTGGAGGGTAACTAGGACATACATAGAACCTCAAAATCCCACTGACACCTCTTTCCTCAGCAAATCTCACAATTTGAAACTGCCTCTGAAAACGGGCAAATCTCAACGAATCACCGAGTTGACGTCAATCGGTGGCTCTTCCTTATTTGGCTCTAGTCTCTACTTTTGTCACGCCCCAACATTTACATAGGCTACACCCAGGGTTTGAAATGACTTAGGACTCTTGGGGGGGTCCCCTAAAATGTAATTATAAAAAATACTAAAGACTACCTTGCTACACTATATACTGCAGCCAAAATTATATTGACATATTTTGAAGGTGGGATAATGGTCTTGGGATGTTTTTCATGGTTTGAGCTAGTCCCAGTATTTTAGTGGTGTCTGGAGAAGTGGATTGGCTATAATCTAACAGGTAACCCTCTAATTCTGGAGCAACAAAGTTACAGCACCTTATATAAATCCCTGACATGACAAAGTGGATAACAGGTCATTCTTTCCTTGAGCAAGGAAGTTAACTAAGTTACCTAAATCCACCAGGTGTACTCATTATGGCAGCACCATGCACCTTCAAAGGGTACAAATGGCATTTCTCATCCCTTATGTTGATGGAATTTGTAAAACAACTAGCTGCTGGATTGAATAATAATGATGTCTATAAAGACTGTACCTACATTAGATGGTTTACTTTGTTTTAAAGTAGTCAATCTATAACCTGAACTAAAATCTTTAGGGACACATTTAAAAAAAAAAAAAAGTAAGATATTCTAACATGACTGAAAGCCATTAAAATGACAATAATCCAATAGTAACCACATTATTCAAAATTAGGTTGTTATGCTAGCTTTGAATAACTAGTCTAACTGCTATATGTCTGCTGTTAGCTGGCAGATTATTTGGCTTCATACCTATACTTCATACACAATACAGCTAGCAAGAAACGTTGACAAACGCACTCTTCTAATCATTACGTTACACTGGGTATCTAAGTTAGTTAATGCAACTTTTGATATAGGAACACCAACTCCAAATATTTTACTATAATAAGCAATTATTATGGAGATATAAACATAATCGAAGCACTTACAGGATTTTCATTAGGGATTTCAGTCTTTGTGAGGCTTCGTTTTTGCCGCGTTCAACAATAACATATGTGTCTGCGCCATAGACTGTACTGTATGCGCCGGAGGACCACAACAACAATCTGTGATGCTATTAGCTGCCCTGATTGCTGCCCAATCGCGCTAGGAAATAAATAAATTATTGTTATAAATATAAAACGTCACCAAAGACCTATAATTTTCACAATACTTTTTAATGTCAAAAATATTTGTCGGGGACCCCCCAAAATCTAAAAATAAATTCTTATAGGGGGTCCCTAATGACTTATGGGGGGTCCGGGACCCCCCCAGACCCCCCTCATTTCGAACCCTGGCTACACCACTGACCTGAGGTCAGCTTATTCTTCTGAATCTAGGTCACGCAGATCTCAGAAATGTTATACATTGTTCGTCCGCTATTTAATTACTAAATTCACTTCTGAGACTTTTTTATGCGAGAAATCAACTATGTAGAGGTCAAATATGGGCCGTTTTTTACGAAAATTGATGGCTAATTGCAAATTTTGACTAGTAGTGGGTCAAAATGTGGCGGAATAATAAGTATGGGAGATAGTCATTGTGCCGATTGCTGCTATTGCAGCACATCGGCACACTGAATTACCTAAAAATTGGCATTGATCTGTCACACTTACCACTGAATGGTATAACATTTGGATTTTATTGTATCTGGGTGTATTAGGTGTGTTTCAGTGATGGTGATATTTAATTGCTGCCAACATCTGTCTACCAGCAGATCCTTCCAGGGGGTGTTACATTAGGGTACAAATAAGCAGATTTTCATACTCTTAATACAACTATCTGACAATTACAAAATTCTTGTTAAAAAAGGATGCATGGTTCCCTCTGTTTAATATAATATGAAAATGTTTTTGAGTGTTGCTCCTCAGGCAATACAAAGCAATATGGAAAAGTGACCTTCTTCATATGCTTGGAGTCTTACTGTGTTTCATCTTGTGTGTATAAACCATTTTTTACCTCAGCTATGTGAGAGGTCTGACACTAATGGCCCAGCAGAGGGTGCACAAGTACAACATCTCAAAGACATTAAGAAAGAAACAGCTGGGAGCTGTTGTACCGGATAGAGCACAGCTTCGTTGCTACAATTGCAGTCTTGGCTTCGCAGTGTAAGCTTGAAAATGCCTTCTGCTGAACTACATGCTGAACACAGCCGAGACTGTGTTACAGAGTCAAACAGAGACAATTATTATGGTTCCCACTTTAACACTGACAGGTACACACACTGGGTTTGGCAGCTTGTACTAGTAGTGTTATTGGTAGTGGTGCTGAAGACAAAACTTGGGAATGAGACGGCTGTTCTTGTATTTATAGTGTCAAATCATAACAGGGGTTATCTCAGGACACTTAAGAGATAGAGTAGGTCTAGACCACACTAGACCACATGCAACTAGGACTACAGTTGAAAATTTGCTGACTGGCTAACACGGGCGCATTTACAGAAATGTTGATTAATGTGCATTGTCCTAATCAAAATAAATAAATCTTAAATTATTTACAAAAGACCCAACAATTCCGCCTAGAGCAATTGCACACAGCGGCTTTATCCACTGAAAAGACAAAAGTGAACATGTAAGTGGATATAGGCCTGCAGCAGTTCAGCACCCACCCACTCACAGTCTCTCAGTTGCCACTTCCTGCAATGAGGCTCAGCACTTCAATTACCGGCAAAAAAGACAGAAATGGATTGTACATGCGTATGGATGATATGTCATTCCATCTGCAAAAATGCTAGCCTAGAAATCTAGATGCACCGTAGCGGCAGCAAATGTAATTTGCAGCCAGGGTCGTCTAGCAACTCTCCGTTGGCTTGCAAGCTGGAAAAACCAAACTCTAGTCAGGCCAATCACATTGTGTATAGAGTCAGTGGGCGGGCTTCACATAATGACGGCAGAGTTGCGATGGTTCCACGTGAATTCCCTGCTACTTCAAAACAAAGAAGATGGCTGCTGCTGCTGGCAGGGACGTACTGGGGCTAAAAAACAGCCGTGGACTTTCTCCCAAATAGGCCCATTATCCGGCCATTCGCCCCTAGCCATGCGCGTCAGACACTAGCCAGGAAGTCCTGATACTATGCCACAATACTGTAGACTATCAGACAAGGTAGACAGCAAATAACATCTCAAAACCAATGATATTTGGGGTTGTGTTTATTAGCCATTTACGGTTGGCACCATCTTTACAACTAAACACTCTCTATAGAGACAGGTGTTTAGGCTTTTGCTGAGGGTGGTAAGCAAAAAAATGTTCCAGGCTGTGACTATCTGACTTGGGCTTTGTGAAATATTGTGATGTAGAGCATCCTGGGACATCCTGGTACTTCCCTGCACTCTCCCTGTCATCTTTTGTGCTGCAGCTATCTTCAGCCTGAATAAACAAATGATTTTAAAGATAGGTTATTAGCTATTATTGATATAATATGTGTTGCTTTGTGTTAAAGAATTAGCATTGAATAACCTATTTAATATTGTCAATGTCATATTACACTTTTGATTCATATTAAGGCTGTGAAATGATGAAAATGACCAGGCCCTATCAATTCTGTCTGTGAAGCTTTCACAATCAACCACCAGGTCTTTCCCAGTTCCACAATAGTAAACGCAAATATGAAAAACAAGGAAAAACTGCACTCTGATAGAAGACAGACAGAAAGTGCAAGCTAGGAATTTTTTGGTTAAACTTTTGGTTACATTTGGTGAATTATTTATTAATTATTATAGCAGCCTATTATGATGTGCCCTGCTCCTGGCACTCAGTACCTCTTGCTGATGTGAAATTAACTCTGCTGCCTGTCCCTTATCATGACCAGTCTATAGTAGGCCTACTCTTCTTCCTCAGTTTCTTTTACACGTAGCATTAAGTGATCGTATTAGCGACCCCTGCTGTTGGCTGTTAATATCACTTTATTAGACTTTATTTGTGCCGACGGCCGTTCTGGACTTTTCCCGAACGCACAGATTGTCAGTCCGTCCCTGGCTGCTGGTGAACAGTGGTCTTTCGAATTAGCTTTGGCTGTGACTCTGAAAGACTTGGAGTTAAAGTGATGGTTCGGAGTAATTTCACCCTAGGGTCCTTTGCACCATAACCTCGAGCCAAACACCCAAACAAAAGGTTTAATGAACAACACGATGAAAACGACATGACAAAAACAAATGATACACTGCAGCTGACAGCGGACTGAAATGACATGCCTCAATCAAATTACATCAATCAGTCCTGAGACATTCTCAGGTTCGGAATTATATTCCTTTGGAATTGTGGGTGTTTCCCTGAATGGAAACTGTCCCAGGTTAAAGACACACCTCTGATTTGAGGTTTACTCCAGGTCACAGACAAAGGTCGTTTAACATGGTAGTGCCGATTCTGTTCAAGTTTACAGAGTTTGCATTTCCTTTGTTCTAATCAAGTCTGGCCCCGCAGGGAGTGGCTCCCCAAAAGTTGTTTAAACAATAAGTCTTCTAGAACATCTACATTCATGCTAAATAACAGACATTAACTAATAAATTCTTTAGAAGCTTGAGAAGGTGTGAGCCAGACAAATGCTGATTAGGCTTAATCAGTATTGAAACATTCCTTCACTCAGTCACACAACAGTTTACATTTTTAAGTTACATTTTTTACCTAAAAGTATATTGTACTAAAACATAAGCATGGTTTTAACTTTTTTATCTTCAACAATTGGAAAGTTTGTAAGTACACCAGAAGTTTATGTAAATAACACTTGCCTGCTGGCTTCTGCTCTCTGCTGTTGTTGTTGCTGCTGTAAGAGGAGTGCCTAGAGCCGTCTACAAATTACACCAAAAAGAGATGCAACAAATTTTTTAAGTGTAAGTAAGTGCTGTAGTATAACTAGCAGGAGACAAGTAATAATTGAGTTAAGTTTGGAGACATTACCTTATTTAATCATTAAATTAATAAATATTTTTGTTGTATCTCTTTTCGGTGTTGTAATTTGTAGATGGCTTACCCTAGGCAGGTAGCAGGTAGCAGCAGCAGCAGCAGCTAGCAGAAGAGAGCAGGCAAGTGTTCATAAACTTCTGGTGTACTTACAAACTTTCCAATCCATCGTTTTATGAGTGCATAACCTATTTGTACTACTGTAGACGTTTGGTATCATTTCGGGCATTATTAGTGGGGTAACTTACAAGATACAAACGTGGGTCCATTTGCCCCTGCGCTAAGCTATTCAGCTGATAACGCTACTCTAGCTAACTCTCCCAATATTCGACCCAGGTGAAAAAAGCTTCTGGGGGGGTGTTTGGCTCGAGGTCATGGTGCAAAGGACCCTAGGGTGAAATTACTCCGAACCATCACTTTAAGCTTTTCTTTGAGAAAAGAACAAAGAACAGCATTAAAGTCATTCTTAAAAAAGGAAGATGTGTTTTGCCGACTGGATACGGCAAAAGTTTAATCTATCACCTAGCTCCGCTACCTTCTTCATTGCTCTTGGTTGGTTGTAGTGCAATCTTATTGTGTGTAGAGGGAATTTGAAAGACAACCGTTTATCCCGCCCCTCGGATTGAGCCCTGCCAATGGTGTGTTCCCAGACCCAACATCTTGATGTGGGTCTGGCTTGTCAGGCTACAAAATTGCAGCAAGGGACCCTTTCAAAATCTAATAAAGTAAGCTGGATATTTACCTTGGGTACCTCGGATCTAGGACCATGACAGGAAAGAGCCTTGTATCGCAGTGTGCATGGGCAGGCAAATTCACAGTCTTCACAATTTGAGATTTAAGGACAAGGAACTCTTTGTCTTAAGTGATTAAAGATGTACTTTAATTGTAGTTCTTGCATAATGACTAATTAGCTTTGTTATACTCTATTTTTTAAAGCATATAAATACAACAAACATTGTAGAATAAACAGTTGTCCACCACTGCATTCATACAAATGTTACACAGATGTAAATACATGTCCAATACATGGATAATAACAGCAATAATAACAAACAAAACAACTAAGTTCTTTTTCAGCAATGTGGACCAGGAGGAGGATCAGAACACATGTTGTTGGTCTCTGGTCACTGCTGACCATCAGCTGTAAAACATGACTCAACCCTGTATCCTAGTAACCTGAGTAACATGACCAAAATACAATTTATCAACATTATTAAACGCCTGCTGAGTGTTGAAGAAGACATCCGTGCAAATCCATACAGACTATACACAAAGTGTGATTTAAAAACCTTTTATCTGACTCAGTCTCTAAAAACAGGACTGGAACTCTTCTTCCACCCTGCAGGACTGTCAGCTGTGTGCTAGAAAACATGCATGGTACGAGGTGTCTTGTTACCATGTCAACAAAAAGCATGCTCTCAGTGGACCAGCCTGCAGTTGCCTTGGAGACCAGCTAGTCTGTAGCAGTGAAATGATATGAAAAGTATTTGTTTTCTTTTAGCAGATGTAATCTCAAAGTTGCAGTCAATCCCACACGATGACATACTGTTCAAAAATCTGATCCCTTAGATCAGAACTCTTGGCAGTAGGGATATATATATATATATATATACATTGTATGTATTCACATTTAAAAAGAAAATAGAATACACTTAAAGGTCCAATGTGTAGGAATTTCTCCCATCTAGCGGTGAGATCATATATAGCAATCAATTCTCTCGCACCACGCAGTTCAAAGTACGTATTACAGCTACGGTAGCCTTCACGCTTCGAAAAGCCGGTCTCTTGCTCTTTTCAATATCCTTTTTATTTTTCTGGGTGAAGAAGAAGAAGACTCCTGTTCCTGAAATTTGGATTTTGAATACGTGTGGTCCTCCATGTTTCCTTCTTCAAACTTGCAAGGAAGGGCCAGGAAGCTACGATACCCATTAGCAGCATTAGCAGCACCTGTTAGTTTATCATGTGACAGCAAAAACGTGAAAGGCGGAGCAGTATGTCCTGTATGTCCCTTACCGGCTAGCATATTTCAAGATGGCGCATGAATATGGACCGTCTACCCCAGTTCATGTGAATGCAAATGTAAGATTTCAAGCTATGAGGAATACTTGGAATTGATGGTGGTGGTAAAAAGGACAAGTTTGTGAACGGGAAACACAGATTTTGATAATGAACAACTTAACACGTTACACACTGGACCTTTAATGCAGCTATAGCCAATCATTTTGTATTAGATCAAATGACTGTCATATGAAAGTGGTTGTTCGTATTGACAAACCCACAGATATTGTCACCATCTCTGCTGCTGGGTAATGTCATTTTTCACGCCGTGCGCTACATTAAAATCAATGCGACACACCTTACAAAAAGCGTGGAGGTTGTCGATATGGCTAAGTAAGATGCATGTAAATTGTTGCGCCCAACACTGTTGAAATTTACAGCTATATTTAGATTTCTTTGCGGGAACACCGCCTTCACCTGCCATTTTTATCGGTTTGCTTTCAGGTCTGAACTTTCCGCAAAGCTTGCGTAGAGATCAACTGCTGGTTATGGGTTGCCAGGTTGAGATGACGAAAATTGTATATGGTGTGTGGATTGCATTTCATACAACATCTGGCAACTGGTCAACATTAGACAAACATATTGGTCCGATTATTTATAAAGGAGTTTGGGCCATGCAAATTATGGGAGTTTCCAGGGAGAAATAACAAACCGGGAGGGGTCCGGGAGATAGTGCTAAAAAATGTGAGAAACCCGGGAAAAAACGGGAGTGTTGGCAGGTATGGCATAATGTACCACTCAGACACGATACTCGTCTTCTTTCATGCTGTCCACATAAGGATGTCCCAACTGTGTCTCTGACATTGGCTAGCATTGGCCATTAGGTGGCATAGCTATGTGGACAAAACGTGGGTGTATATGTGAAAAAGTATGTGTTGCGTTTGTATTTTTATGTCGTCATGAACTGTTAAAAAAATAGCAATGATCTGCTGTTGACATTTGGGTCAAACAAATGGTTGTGTATAGCTGTGTGAGATCATACATTTTGTTCACTGGTTTAATCATTTAGTTGAAGGAAACTGCTGCCACAAATAACACATCATTCCTCAGAATTTGTCCGATTCCTGAGTTTGAAACGGAGCAATTGCAATCTGTATTCTGCTTTTTAAATTCACTATTTTGCTGTTTAAATCCAGCAACAGCAAATACAGCCAAGAAATGAGACATCGTTTTTCAGAAAAGGGCAACTGTACTACTATATAAGCGTGTGTGGTGTGAACTGGTGTAACCCTGCAAAAATGAAACATACTGTAAGGGGGCAGTGGTTGGAGGTGGGAAATTCACTACATCCACTCACAATTCATCCATTTGCTCTCTGCCTGAGAAAGTGAGAGCATTGCACGTGCAGCAAAGCGGCCACAGCAACATTAGCTTCGCTGCACCCTTGTCTTTGTGGGTGTATGAAACACAGTGTGTAGGAGGAAGAAGGTAGGTGGGGGCGCAGGTTTATAAGTGGGCTAGAAGTCCGGTACTGCCTCAAACTGTTGATCGTAAAGTCAGTCAGCCAACGTGACTGTTGAAGGTAAGCTTGCCTCTGTGACTGCACTTCCTCTTCCAAACAGTCGCTTTCACTTCTGCACAACACTTGTGTTAGCTTCAAATCCTTCCATGTGTGCTCAGGGCCTCTGTGCTCTTTCAATCTGTGTAATCTATGTTTTCAACTTGTCCTCCGGAAGTCTTTGTTGGAGAGCTACACACCCACCCAGCCAGCCCTCACTCTCCTCCTCTCTGCCTCACCACTTTGATAGTACATCTTTTTTTTTTCTTTTTTTTCTCTCATTTGCATTTCTTCCGCTTCCTCAACAAGAAACCGTTCACGTGAAAGAGCTGTGAGAGACAATCAGACTGGAACACACGGCCTTGGATGACAGGAGAGATTGACAGCAGCAGGAACCCTGAGGATGGGGCTGTTCCCTGCAGAAGACCAAGCTGGACGACTGTTGCTGATTGAAGTGCAAAGCACAAAAGGTGAGTGACTTTTGCATGATTTTCTTTTTCCTTTTTTTTTTTACAGTTTTCTGTTGCGTCTCGGTTTGTTATTCTTACCTCCACACAGTGATGGCAACACCATCAGATATTTCCTCTTTTCAAACATTCCGCCGTCAGAACAGCAGTTGGAAATCAGATTAACAGAGCAGATAAGAAATGAGACCGATCTAGAAAGTCTTTCTTTTTGTTTACATGTTGATGCTTAAAACCTTTTTTCAGGACAGTTGGACCTCTTTTTAAACCAATTCCAGGACACCCTTGTACATAACTGACTACATGTGTTTGTTGAGTAAAACATCCCTCTGAATACTTCAAAGGTCCACACTACAGTTGTATGTCTTTATAAAGTTGCAGCATGTGTAACAATGTGACATATTTACATAGCTGAAAGGAAGTGAAAGCACATTACAGTAAGAGGGTAGCTCTAAGTTCCAAGTAAATCATGTTTAAAATTACTATCAAAGCTTCTTCTTTTCACAGCGCGCAACTGAATATAAACTTCTCACGTGAAATCATATCTAACGTGGGTGTTTAAAAAAAAATTTCTCCTTTCCCAATTCTTTTGTGGTAATTTATACATGTAGAATCATCACGGACAGGAATGTAAATTTATGAAGCTATTTATCTTTTCATGTAGGTGGCTTTACCCTCTGATCAGATTACTCCACAAATATGACTGTCTGTCAGGAGACAAAGCTGCCACATGCTACTGTGAACATCAAGGGAATGCCATTTAATTGGTGCAGACTGGAGACAGAACAACCGCTAATGTCAGCAGACACATTTCATTTGAGTATATAAAAGCCTCTGATCTCACTCCCTCATCCCTCTCTTGATGTGAGTCACTCTCCTCCATTCCCTCCTGTATATAGACCTTGCTATCCACGTTTGTGTCTCATATATTTCCACTGCCTGCTTACAAAAAAACATCTTAAAATGGTATCACTCAGATATAGATGTGTTTTTATTTTGGTGCTGTAGGATTGTGGACATCATTGCAAACCATGTCTCCCTGGATTGTATCACCATGCAGAATCCAGACTGGAGTAATTTCTATATTAGCCATCTGTCCTAAAGAGTACAGCATATCTGTCATATCATTTACTGCTTTTGTTCATTTATCCGTTGCTATGCTCCTTTCATTCTGTGCAATAGCAAACTATTGTCTGTAAATAGATGGATCTGCCCTGTTTGATCTGAGGTCTAATGCAAACTGTTCTTATCTTACAGGTAATTAGAGACCTGGCACTGGTGCATCACGACAGCAGCAGGGTTACCATGGAGACTGGCAGGCCAGGATTGGCGAGTGTTCCAGTGCATATCAGCTCCGTCGCAGCGCAGACAGAGAAAAGGATGGAGGTCCAGGCCCCACTGACGGCTCTTTACATCCACACAGCACAGCCTGCAGCTGCCCGGGAGCCGGCCACACTCCATCTGGCCATGCCTCCACTTTACTCCAAGGAGACGCTTCCCTTTCTGACACTTCATATTGCTGGAGGACTGCAGTCTCAGCTGGGATTGAGTCTGCCAGCTGCTGCTGCACCCAGACCCAAGTCGGCAGGAAAGCACATGTGTCCTCACTGTGGACGGGACTGTATGAAGCCCAGTGTGCTGGAGAAGCATCTCCGCTGCCACACTGGGGAGCGGCCTTACCCCTGCACCACTTGTGGAGTTTCCTTCAAGACTCAGAGCAACCTCTACAAACATAAGCGTACTCAGGCTCATGCCCGCCTCTCGTCTGAATCGGAGCAGAGCAGCGTAGACAACATGTCCAGCTCCAGTTTGTCTCTAGATGAGCGCAGCGAGAAGTCCGGCAGCATGGAAAAGGATGCCACACTACCTGCTGCTGAGATCACCTGTCCAGCCAGTGCTGCAAACGTCTACCCTGTAAAGACACAACGTTCTGTCAGTGAACAGAATGTGATGACCCCTGCAGGTCAGATAACAGAAGCAAATGAAAGAGAAGGAGAAAAACAGAGAATGGGAAATGAAAACCCTCCGCTGACTGCTAGTCGACATATTCCCCTTCAAAGACAAGAAGCCACTCTGTTCTCCAAGCAGTGGGAGAGCTCCGAATCCAGAAGAAAATCCCAGAGCCACGAGAGCACAGACTCAGGCTTCAGTGAGAGCAGTGAGCACTATCCGAGCCCTGGCAGCGTTTTACCTGACCACAGTATGGATTCCCTCACCGAGTCCACTAAGGAGCATCTTGAAGAAACCGCCAGCACAGAAACACCTTTGGCCCAAGGCCAGGATGGACAGGAACCCAAATGCACTGCAAGGGAGCAGGAGCAGAAGACACTGGAGGAGCGTATATCTAAGCTGATTTCAGAAAATACAGCTGTTGTGGAGGACAAACAGCTGGAGAATGTAAGGCCACGGAAGACAGTTCTGTCAAAGCAGGGTAGCATTGACCTCCCCATGCCGTACACGTACAAGGACTCCTTTCACTTTGATATGAGGATCAGTAAGACTCCCAATGTTGGGTTACAAAGAAACAGGAAGCATGAGTTCTACAGCTCTGTGCCCACTCAGCAATCCAACAGCATGGAGCATGCTCCCCTGACCCGCAGCAACTCCCTGCCTTTCAGCGTCACCCTCCTGCAGCCTGAGAGGAGCTGCCCAACCTCCTCCCATAACAGGGATTATGTAACACTTGTGCGGAGGGGAAGCTCCGGCCACATCAATCCAACAGGTTTCTCAATCAAGCCTGTAAACCAGCATTCATCCACCCATCGCCCACTGGTCCGGCAGACGGCCGTAGACGGCAACCACGCAACAGACGGTCTCTTCGTGAATTCATCTGTGGAGGAGGCGTGCACCAGCAGTCTCAGCTGCGATGGGGATGGTGGTGACATTTGCAGAGAGCCAAGCAACAGAAAGTTCCGGAGGAAGAAAGCACAGAAGTTTGCCTACAACAAGTGGTACATGTACGGGGGAGGGACATTTAAGAAGCTGTACAGTGCTGAGAAAGGTGGTGATGACAGTGTTATCAAAGGTAGGAAATGTTTGACAAACCCAGAGTATGAGGTTGTTCAGGGCCTGCAAAAAGTGAATAAGGAGACAGTAACAACAACAGGATCAACAATCACCTTCAACAGCAGCAGTGCAACTCTGTGTCATCCAGGCTGCCCTCCTGCCAAACTATCTCTGGTCTCTGCTGGGGATTTGAATCTAATAACTAGCCAGCTTCAGACATCATGCAGCTCTCTCAAGACTCCTCTCCAGAGAAACCTGTCTTTGTCAATACTGCCATTATCTTCAACTGGATCATCGGTTAGCCACCAAACATACAGCATGAGCAGAGCAGAACCTGGAAGAATGATCGATGAAGAAAAACATACTGACTCCACCTTGCAGCTCCGTGGAGCCCATATTCCCTCCGACAGGAAAAAACAGAAAACTGATGACAAAATACTTTGCCTTCTGGAGATTAAAACCGACCCAAACACACCAACTCATCCCCTTCCCTCTGTCGCTGGCAGTGCGCCTCAGCAGGACACAAATCTCAGTTATATCAACCTTCAAAAACATACTCAGTTAAAAGCAGCTCTCTTCCCAACATGCATAATCAATGCAAATACACCATCTGTTAGCACCTCGCCAGCCACTTCCACACCCTCCCCTGCCAAGGCCAGCTTCCTACCCAAGTACCAGCTTAGGTTACCTAATGCTGCTGAACCTGATTCAAATACTTCACCGCATGTTGTGGATAAACCGACTGGAACTTTCACCTCTGCTCTGTCATCTTCTCACACTGAGCAAACCTCACTCTCGTTCAAAACGTCTGATCCTGTCACCTCACCATTGATGCAGACTTGTGATATCAAAAAGACAAATGCTTTTAGCTCCACACAAGACCAGCTCTTCTTGCCTTGCACAGCCACAACCGTGTGTCAGGCTAAAACATCAAGACTAAGTCCAAATGCTGTAGAGCACAGGCAATTTGCAGCAAACACAATAACCACATCCTGCCTACAAAATGATCAGGCAGGATTATGCAGCACTTTAATACACACCCTTAAATCTGCACGGAGCTCAGCACCTATGCAGTTACCCAGACCTGATGCACCCTCGAACATCCCTGCAACACCTGCCGTAACCACAGCAAACAGTAAGTCATCTGGTGCTGACATTACAGCTTTCTCACAAGGTCTAACTAACCCTAACCCCCCCTTGTCACACACACAATCACCAGCATCAGACCAGTTGAGCCGTATAAACAGTGCATACGGCAGCTCAAACACTCCGGTCGTTCCTTGTCACATTGTACCGTATAACCACATGCAGCCAGATTCTCAGAACGTGTTTCATGTTCACACAGCAGACCTCCAGATCTGCCTCCAAATCATATCTGATGAGCAGCTGGCTCTCATGGAACCCCAAATCGAGAGGCAAGCAGGTAGCGCCCTCTCACAGAGACGGGATGTGAAAGCAGTGGCCTCGGAAGTGATCCAGAATAAAGCTCAAAGCTCTGTCACCATGGAAAGTAGCAATGATGGAAGGGACCATCACCAGCAAGGACATCAACAGCAGGGGTACCAAAGTGAGTCCTTACCCACACTTGACATGGAGAGAAAAAAAACTCCACTGTCTGCACAAATTGGGAAGGCAGAGCCAAATCTCCCCCTGACTAAAGACCGTATTTCCACTCAGGCTACAGTATCAGTTCAATCTACACCTCTTGAAGCACTAGGCTCGTCGCTACGCCCACACCAATACGCTCATGTAAACACGTTCACTGTGACTCAGAGCTCTACGGGCGATATTATGTCAACTGCTGCTTCACTCAAAGGTGTAAAGTCAGGAAGGAGCCACACTTCAGAGGAGGAACATGCCCTTTCTCTGAACCGTTGTGCTGAGGAGCAGCTTTTGCGGGACAGAAGGGTCAGCCAAGGTGGACTGGCCTTTCAAACACTCTCTGGCCAACACAAGCTCAGCGGGACCTCTCTCTCTCACTTTAAAAATCAAGCAGCTTCATGTAATGTAGGCACAATGAAATCCACGGGCAAAGCCTTTGCATATGGAAGCAGCAGGTTAGAAAATGGAGAAACCCACCCCCCTCTGCAGGTCGGCCTCAGTCAGGCTTCCGGTGCTGCAGGTGCTGATGAACTCTCTGGGTCAGTTTCTTCAATTTCCATCAATAAATGCAAAGCTTCAAGACAGTTGAACTCACAAGCAACCATCTATGGCAGTAATTCACTGGAATCGACATTATCAGAGGCATTCATTTCAATGAAACATGCAAACATGGGATGTGACAGGGTGGGACCTTCAGAGGATTCCCAGGAAATGACTCTAAGTGAATTACAGGATTTAAACAGTTCAACCCACTCAGAAAAACAACTCGCTCACTTTATTTCAATGTCTTCTAACATCAGTTTAGAAGGACCCAAAGACATCACAGCTGTGCTTACAAGTATTCAGAGCGCTCCTGCAGGTAATTATATGACTATTTTAAGTATATGAAGTATTTATGTGGTATGTGAGCTGAATGATATACTGTACAATGTGAAAAGTTGTCATTGATTAGGCTTTGTAGTCCAGCACATTGGATTTAAATGTAAACAATGACTATGAGGGTAATAGCTGATTTCAGGGCGTTTGATAGTGTTCACATCCACTTTAGGTGAACACTTTGTGTGTTATAGTCCCCCGATTCTGGGACAATGACCCTAACAGTTTACACAGGGCAACCAACTGCCAAGGGCCCCTGAAGCCTGAAGATTATATTGTGTTAGTCTCGCTTTGCCAGACCTTCTGGCTAGTCCACACAGCATTCCGGGATGGGAGATAAACGTGCTCTGGTTTATTGGTATATTTTTAAACCAATCACAATCGTCTTGGGCGGCGCTAGGCGCTGGCCGGAGCCACGGTGCCTCTGCAAAATAGCCTCGGGAAGGAACTTGTTTTGGTGGAACATGTATGTTCAAAAGTAGTTTTAGTCATGCAACATAAAACTCAGATTGGACAGATAGTCTAGCTAGCTGTCTGGATTTACCTTGCAGAGATCTGAGGAGCAGTTAACCATAGTCCTCATAAATCCACCAAAGTTTAGAACGCCAACACGAGGAAAGCCAAAGGTAACAGAAATGCCTAAATGTGTGAAATCCGGCGGAATTTCCGGCGGCAACAAACCAATCCCGGAAGTGGAACATCGTGGATATAGACTAATATTGGGCCTCATTCACCAATATCTTCCTAAATTTTCTCTTAAAGTGCCCATATTATGAAAAAATCACTTTTTCTGGGATTTGGGGTGTTCTTTTGTGTCTCTGGTGCTTCCACACACATACAAACTTTGAAAAAAATCCATCCATGCTGTTTTGAGTGAGATACAGTTTCTGAATGTGTCCTGCCTTCAGTCTCCTAGTGAGCTGTTCAAAATCGGCTGTGACTGTAACTGTGACGTCACAGTCCGAAATGAGCTGGCTAACCACAACCGTTAGCTCGTTAGCATGCTAAGCGTTAGCATTAGCATGCTACGTCGTTCTCAATAGCAAAGCACTGCTACAACACACACAAGTTCACCATAATCTACAAAAGAACTACTTACATGTACGCCCTCATTTAGAAGTCTCCCAGCTAATCCTGCCTTGTAACTGACCAAAGTTGGAGAAACAGGCTTTCTTTTACTGTCTCTAGAGTTAGCTAGCTGACATGATCTACATCTGAGCTACTGAGCATGTGCGAGTGCAATCAAAGATAGTACAGAAGAAGAAGATGAAAAGAGGTCTCACTCTGTAGCTAAAACAGAAACCAGGTGAAAAGAGGATCTGCAGCAGTGAGAGAGAGCTGTGCAGTACAACAAAAATATGGCGTTTTTTGAAAATTAAACCATGTAAACCTATTCTGGTACAACCTTAAAATACAGTTATGAACCTGAAAATGAGCATAATATGGGCGCTTTAAATATGTTCTTAAGAAAGTCCCTAAGAAAGGTCTACTTCTGATTCATGACGTGTTCTTAAACACCAGAATTCGCAGGTGTGTTCTTAGAATGATGAATCCCAATGTCTTCGTAAATTGAAAGCTTATGCCCATTGTGCCTATTTAGCATATGTAAATGCCCCGTTAATTCCCATAAACGGGCATGAGATGGCAGGGCCGTGTCGTGTGCACACTTAGAGAAATATCCAAAAGACGTGGCAAAGACAGTGGAGGCCTTGACTCCAAAAGAAAGAAAAACTTTAGTAATTCTGAAGTGGAGGTACTGCTGCAAGAAGTTAACGAAAAACGAGACATCTTATTTAGTAGCGTCAGCAGTGGATACAAAGCAGCAAATAAAACCGATGCATGGAATGCAATTACTCATGCAGTGAACACTGAATCTGGAGAAGGGCGCAGAACCGATGAAGTAGAAAAGAAATGGCGTATAAATAATCAATCACTTATTATTGGATGGCAGGGTTCTCCGTTAACATAATTGATGTGAATTAAAGGCAAAGCAAGGCAAGTTTATTTATTTAGGCCTAGCACAATTCATACACAATGGCAATTCAAAGTGCTTTACAAATGAGCAGTAGTGTATATTTATTCAAACAAACAAACGTATAATTATGTGTAAAGTATGAAAATAATAAGTTACAAAATGAAGAGAAATGTTAAGTTTTAAATTGGAATGGACGAAAACGGTATAGCTACTTGTTTTGTGCAAACCTGTCAGCTCTAAATTGTGCGTAAGAGGGCTCTTGAGTGTGTGTAGATTCTGTTCTTACCTAAGAACTAGTGATGGCCAAATGAAGCTTCGTGAACCATTTTCCCTTTTTTTCTGAGCCCACTACATGGGGCTCTCTCTTCAACAAAGCGTTATAAACACACTGAATTGCCATTCCTTTAACCTTTTTCTTTCAACTGAGAGTGCCATCTAGTGAGCTCAGAAAATAAAGATTGACCATCACTACTAAGAACAAATCCCAAATAAGAAAACATTGGTGAATACCAGAATCTTCGTGAAAACTGCGTAAGTGGGGTTTAAGAACACATTTGTTCTTAAGAACGTTTGGTGAATGAGGCCCAATGTGTTGACATGGTGCATCTTCCTATGAATGTGTTTAGCCCAGAGTGTACAGGGAGAAGGTGCTGGAGATGTTAACAGGGGGCCACAGCTCATTGTGCCCCATTGCCCCAAGGAATTGTACAAAAAAAATAATATGATTTGATTGCATTCACCCTAAGGTGTAAGATACATTTACATGTAAAAGGACTACAAATACATGTAGTCCTTGGATGTGAACAGCCTCAAATGAACCTCATGGTCACTGTTTAGTACAGAGACAACAAGAATGTGTCTGATCTAATACTGATATACAGACTGCTCTGGATTGCTTTTACTAACAAGTTTGAATCTGTGCACATTTCAAGACAAACCAGTTTTTACCACAAGATGGCATTATAAGACCACTGGTTTGCAGAGTGCAGGCCTTGTCTGGTTTTGCGTACTGCAGAATCACTAAAACCCACAACTGATGTGGAAGTCTTTTAACTATCACTATCTGAATCTTTAGTTATGGACAAAATAGTCAAATCATGGTTCATTTAAACATAAAACAAAAACTCACAGTCCATGTGGCTTTGGTTTGATTATTGTTGTTCTTGTTACTGTGACATGTGGGCTGCCCACAGGCTTGTACAGAAAGGTAGTGTCCTGCCATGTTTTTCATTCTACGCCCGTCACAGCACACAGCACCATTTTACCCACTCTTTAAATGACTGGAGTTTGGGATTAAGACAGTTACACAGTTAAAAGGCCATCATGTGGACTCCATCTTCTGCCTTCTGGCTGAAGCGAAACAACAAACTACGTTTCTAATTGTCCTGGAAAGACTTGTCACCAACACTTGTGTTCAGGCACATAATAGTAAATTATAGTTAAAGTGGGGGTGATGATGGCACAGTGGAAATGACACATACCTTTGGTGTGAGAGATCTAGGTTCAATTCCCACTGCGGTACATCAACCAATGTGTCCCTGAGCAAGACACCTAACCCATAGTTGCTCCAGAGGCGTGTGGCCTCTGACAGTTTATCTGTGTTTTTTGCCCCCAACGGTGCCTTCCAGGCAGCGCTGCCTGGAAAGCACCATTGGGAGGCACTGGTTATGGTTATGGTTATGGTTATGGTTATGGTTATGGTTATGGTTAAGGTTAAGGTTAAGGTTAAGGTTAGGGTTAGGTGACTTGAAGGCGGTGGAAGGAGCACTTGGAGTCAAAAAACATCATTGAGCCCTCTGACATATGTAGTAATTGTAAGTCGCTATGGGTAATAGCGTCAGCTAAATGACATGTAAAGTAAGGAGAGGACAGGGGAGGAAGGGTCCATGTACCCTAAGAGTTTGGCAGAGCAAGGGAATTCCAATTTCCAATCTACGAGCCCATTCATTTTTCATAAAGACAATTACTGTTAAAGCCTCCATGGCATATTATGTCTAAGCACATTTGTCCATGTGTATCACGACGATATGATTTGCTATAAATATAACACATTTCATTCATTATTTTGTCATTTACTATGATCTTTTTTGTTGTTATACTTTTATCCAAAGTCAGCTACAGTTTGCGCATTCAGTTTTCAGGTGAATGATTAGCATTAACATTGTGGATTCACCCTCCTAAAGAAAACAACTGTTTTTTTTTATTTGGCTTGCTTATAGAAGGACCCCCCCTGGCCCAGACACTGGGACATCGAGAGGCCCCTGGGCATCCAGACTGCAGGCCCAGGAAGAGCCAAGAGGATGGAAGGACAAACGTCCAATGCATGGAGGGGCGAGGTGGTGGAGGGGTGGCAGGAGAGGATAAGAACAGAGAGGTTGAGACGGACGAGGTGCCGGGACAGTGGGACAAGGCCAAGTCAAACTGCACATACACGTGTTTAGCTGATATGACAAAGCCAGAGGTGAGATTTAATGAATGTATTTACTGCTCACTGGCTTCATGCTCATTATACAATTATTGTATTGTTTCAGTGTTTACGTTGCACACATTGGTGTCATTTGACAAATGATTGCACAGCCCAGTCCAAAAAATAAAGGGTCGTCACTACTGAGACTTTGTTCACATGTATATACAATATATATATATACTACACATAAACCCTCTCTAAACTACACACAGGCTAAAGCGACATGGCACACAAATGCCAAAACTGATTCTTTCCAATCCGGCATTCTTTCTAAATACTTCTTTTATTGTTTTAATTATTCTTAAACTCTTAAACGTTCGACAAATCCCTCTGAGCCCGATGTATTCAGACTGTCCTGACCTGGGGAGGTTTCAGACATGATTGTTGTTACAGAATTGTTTTTCATTTTTGAATGACTTTTACCAAGAAATTAAATATTTGCAGCACAATTAGATTAGATTAGATTAGATTAGATTCAACTTTATTGTCATTGTGCAGAGTACAAGGACAAAGACAACGAAATGCAGTTTGCGTCTAACCAGAAGTGCAAAAAAAGCAGAAAAGTACAATGTGATATACAAAGTATAGACAGGTAAAAAGGACAGTTCTTTGCGCTTCTGCAGACCACAACAATCCGGTGCAACCAAGGCAGGACACAACAGTATAAAATAACAAAAAATTGCCGGTGGAACACAGATGTCTTCTTACTTGATGGTTTTATTTCTTAAGGTGCATAACAGTGACTAACGTTTCGATGTAAGGTTACATCTTCATCAGAGTCCTAGTATAGACAGGTGGTGTATAGGCAGGACAGGAAATATATTGCAGTGTTATAAGAGCAGAATAAATATGGCTATGTAATATGAACAATGTATATGAACAGCATGTAAAGATATGTGCAATGTAGTAGCAGTGACATTATAATAGTAGTAAGAATAATATAGATATATGCAGTGTATTAGCAGAATATATAATAAGAAAAACAGAGTAAATACGGATATTCTGTATGAACCATATAGACAGATATAGTAGCATTATAGTACTAAATGTAGTAAGAAAAAAAGAGTAGTAAGAAAAAGTGTATGTGCAGGACAAATAATACGAAGAGCAGTAGAATGTGGCTATGTTTAGGTTTAATTACAGTATGTACATTTGTAAATAAAAAATAGAACAGTATGGGTGGGATAGGGTAGTGCAAATTGTCCGTGTGTGTGTGTGGGGGGCTGCAACAGAAAAGTATGTGGTAGAAAAAGAAAAAAGATTTACACGACAGAACAGAAATTTATATCACAGAAGCACACATGGTAGCAAGTCAGCTATAAATCATGAGGCTTTATGAGCTTTTTGCCAAAGTTGAAAACATCAGCAATCCATTATAACAGACGCAGAACTCCACCATAGGATTTCAAACGTCATGGTGTGTAATTGAAAGTTTCAAGAGCAACTTAACTCTCCACTGTGATGTTTTATCACAATTCATAACTCACTGGACACACTAGGCATTGTGGTATTTGAGCTACGCAGGAAGCCAGGGACGGGAGGATGATGACTGTATTATTGTACTATTCTTCTTTCCTCTTAACAGGGAGAAGACAGAAGGGTAAAGGTGGATTCCTTTAAAGACTCTTGGCTATCTGAGCAGCATCTTCATAATCTTTCCCAGACACACTCAGGAATGTCTGAGTACCCTCCACAGAGCCCTCATCAAGCTCCAAGCAAGTCTAACAACCTGAATCATTGTGCCAGCAGCAGTCAGAAGAGTCTTTTCAATTCTCCACAGGCTCCACTGGACATGAACAACTTATATTTCTCACAACAACACTGGGAAAGCAGCATCCTCCATAACCAACAAACACAGATCTTATGTGAATCCAATTCAAGTCAAGGCATCAGAGCACAGGCCCCATTAACAGAAACACAACATGCTCTTTCACAGATTGAGTCCAGCCCTCAGCAAACACCAACATGTTCCCACCAGGATCAACAGCAGAGCAACATCTCAGCTAACAACATCCCAGCAGTGAGCTCAAGTGTCTCGCCTGATGTCAACACATCACCCTCCACTCACCCCAGCCATTTTGTTTATTCTGTTCGAGTCAGTAGAGCTGCTGCTGGATTGACAGGGGAAATGTCATCAGAGTCCTTCACGTCCCCAGAACCTGATGACTATCAAGACACCAAGGATACAGCAGCAACTGACTGCACAAGTCAGAGCAGTGACATTACCAACAAATGCCACTCTTTTTACTTGTCTGGCCAGCTTTGTGGCTACGAGCCAGAGTGTCCGCCCAGTGGAGTACGGCCTGTGCAAAGCTGCCTGGAATACACAGAAGACACCAGCAGTAGTGACGATGAAGGAAAGCTTATCATTGAACTTTAGGGCAATATGCATATATTTATCTGCTGCAGAGATATGTTTTTCAGAGTGGAGGCAGAAATAATATCGATGGCCGAGTTAAGTTAGTGGGCAGAGCCAAAAGAACCACATGTGTAAACTCAAAATAACTGCCACTGACTATAGAATAATATATTAAATGGTCAATGGCCAACTTGCAAGAATAGTAGGTTGAATAATGCTGCGTTCATGTCCTATCACACAAAGGAGTTCCAAGATAGTAGTGTGACGGTATCTCCCACATGACATCACTGAACCGATCACAAAACAGCTGCAAAGCCACCATCGCAGGCACTTATAAAATCCATTAAATGGAGCAATTCACTGTTTATATCTGGTTTCATTTGTAAACAAACAAGTCCAAATATGTAACATGATCAAAAAAAAAAATGGATAATTTAGCCTTACTTTCCATTTACCTGGTGTGACTACAAAGCTAATGGGGCTAACCATCTGGGATCGATTCAATCGATTTGTGTCAATAACTGGAGGTTTTCCCGTCACTCAGCCGACATGGCTCGAATGCAGCATTACACATGTAGGGGCTTGCCTGCAGCCTGCAATACCCACACCAAACACAGGCTTACTGAATATATGAATAAATATAAAACAAAGAATGGCATTGACAATGTTTTCATGTTTTCATTTGTGACATTCAATGTCACAAACGTTTCTGTCTGTTACCTCATTATAAAAATTAACAATCACCATTTAGGAATCACTTACAAGCACTGAAGACAGCATGGTTGTTGTTTCTGTTTGCAGAGTGTGCATGCTTCACATTACTCGCTCCCCCCTGCTTCCCCTGATGTCTGTTTTGCCTCATGAGTGTTGACAAAAAGATTGCGGCTGCTTCTAATCTAACCAATGAGATGACTTCTGCACCTATGAACTGTTGTACTACTTCTCACACATCATCTGTGCCGCCTACCTTCCCTCACTCACTCTCTCTCTCTCTCTCTCTCTCTCTCTGTCTCTCTCATTAAGTGCACTCTGTAACTTTCCCAGACAACACCTGTGCGTGTGACTCATGTGCACATGCTGCCAAATAGCAGTTAGTAGATCTCTGCTGCCAATCAGATCAACCAGGTGAAGCGGCCATTGGCTGGATGGGCATGACCCTTTTCCCAGTCTGAGTTTTGTAATGAGTCAGCAGCTATGATTAGGCACCGGCACTCACGACAACAGGAAATGGGTGTATGTGAACATTTCTGTACATAATTCCACAGCTATAACTCACGCTGACTTACTTGTCAATCCTCATCCCAGTATTGGTCATAAAACATTTTGGACTTTAGGTTTGGACAGGTTTATGTGTGCAGGAAAGTGAGCTGATTTATTATTGTGTGAAAAATATGAATATTTGTTTAGTTTTCATTTTCTAATTTTATATTCTTGTATAAGTAAGCATAACTGATAAAACAAATACATTCATCTTCCATTCATTGCATTTATCGTTTTCTGTTTTAAACCATTTTAACAACAGGAGAGGTCAATTAAAGAATTTTCCTGGTCTGATCGTGTGGCTCCATTCTTCACTTTAACCTCTGACCTGTAGTCCTGAAGTAGACCAGGTTTATGAACAGTTACAATATTTTAATGCTCATGAGTTTCTGCCGCCGTTGCTATGGAAACCAAGCAAGTCAGGGGCACACATCAGAAACTAGAGATGAAAACTACTGTTTTGTCAACCTGGACCTTATTTTCCTATGTTTTTTATGTCTAAGTGACTGACTAAGTGAACAACAATCTTTGACATTGGTCCAGTATTAAGCGAGATTGCTGCAGTCGGCAGCAGAGAAACAAGCTACAATGTAAGTTAATAGGGCAATTGTCCAGCTTGTATTTACCTTCACAAAAGTGAAGATGAGAAAACGGTATTTTACAATAACGAATGCACCACGAGTTTTACCAGTTTTAAGTAAACGCAACCTTTATTCACGTCTGTGTTGTTTTTCCGACAACAGCAGTGACCAAGTGTTAGCTAGCTGGTTTGTCTTTTAGCTCGTAGCTTTAGCGGCAGACTGTTGTCTATGGTTGTACGTCCCGCTGTTGGAATCCTCTACAGTACAGTCACACTTTTACACTGTTTAGCTGTCAGCATTTTAACCGTTTAACTGGGACAATTTCATAGTGGTTGGTGTAAACCGGGACATTTTAGCGTCCCGACAGGCTTTTGTCGGGACTCGGGACAAGCAACTTAAAATCGGGACTGTCCCGGTCAAACCAGGAGGTCTGGTCACCCTAGATTAATTGGTAATCAATAGCACTTGGCTTTGAGAGCTCCATAGTTTAAAGATTTGGTTACATTGTGCAGGCTCTGGATCAAGGTCCAGACGTTTCTGTGAATGGTGAAAAGTAAATGGCATAACTGAAGACAAGAAGTCAATAAAAGCCCGCACACTCTCTCATTCTCTCTCTTGTTACCATCTCTGATCAAATGGTCAAGAATACAGTAAACAAATCCCAATGTATCACCTAAATGGCAGTAGAGCCTTTTAGGATTAATTATAGCAAAAACATAACTTTTTGTAAGATATCATACGCACAGTTGTATGACGATACGTTGTTCCAAAGCTACTTATGTTGACTGTGTTGATCAAATATATATTAGCAGTGAGGTGCTCAAACTATTTCTTACAGTGTTATTCTGGCATGGCCATTTTCCTCCTGCTGCTGTTTGCCCCAGAAAAAGTCCAAAACCAGACTTTCAATAATCTTTGGAATTTAAAGGATAAGGCTGACCAGAGGCAGAGTGGCAATCGGGAGAGTCCCCCGCTCAAAGCCCCTCTGCCCAGTGTCACACAACGCTCATCTCAGATTACACCTCGATCCTCTTAAAACACTCACTGCTCCCTTTTTAAAACAAACTTTATTGCCACAGTAGTTACCCTACTTGGAATTTGGCTTGGTGATTGGGGCATACATACACAAACATATTAAACATTAATAAGAATAAACAATAAATACAGAAACAAATATATACAAAATGTAAGCACTGTGTGCAATGAGCAGATGTATAGTCCACACATACATGTGTGATTATACATGATTATACATCCATGTATAATCTTATGTTGAAAATTGTATCCTATATATTTCTGTGGTCTGATGATTATTTTACACACTAGTCTTTTACCGAATTTTCACTACACACAAGTAACGTGAAAAATTAATTATTGAAATAATAATTACATTTTAAAAATGTTTTAATTCTGCTTTATAACTTTGTTTTCATGTTTTCCTTTTTATACTAACAACAAGTAGCAAAGACTTAATAGATGAAGGCTGTATATACCATATATTTTCTAACAGCTGTTTTTCTTAACCTTTGCGCTGCTTTGATTAGTGACAGTATATTTTAAGAAATCTGAAGCCTAATGTACATGGTGCCTACAATGCCTGAGTGACTCATATCCTTGCTGAAATGGTACTGCTGTGTCCACCTCGCTATAAGAAGAATCTGTATACACAGAAACTGAGCTCACTGAGCAGGTGAACCACCAAATACTACCAGCTGTTGTTTCTCATTTCCTCTGTATATGACAAAGGTAGTGTGGAGCTGGGTGGCATTCAAATTTGGTAACCTGATATTTGTGCCATGAGCGATGTACTGATGTTACCTGATCTTGAATCTCTGAACACACAATTTTGAAGAAGAAATTAATGACTTTTGTTGAGTCACTTCACAGCCTGTCACACATAAATTACTCAGTCACTGTGCTGGGGTTCTGTTTCAAGAGGCAGGATATTGTAGAAACACCAGTTGACAGATGAGTTTTTAGCTAGCAGCAGAGCTTGAGGGATGGCATTGTTGGCCGGTCGGTCCACCACTCTGGTCCGGATTGAGCTGTGACGATTTTCTGGGGAACAGGGGAAAATGGCTGCATAAACGCAACATTTTTCAACTTTCTACTAAGATATATGTGACTGTTTTGCAACGAAAATGCAGGGATTATGAAATTATGCAAGCTCTGCATATTTTGTGCGGAAATCGGCAATTTTTGTAGCAAAAGTGATTTTTGAAAAAATGCGGCCCCCGCATAAATATGCGGACTGTGGCTGATTATGCATTAAATTATGCGATCGCATAATCGGGTTTTTCTGGAGGGACTGACTTAGTCTTGTTAAATAGATGCGCCTCTACAGATACCTTTACATTTAGTACTATAATGCAGTTTACAAGGTACAGAATGAAAAGTTCACCCAGTTCATTCTCAGCTTTGAAGCTGACAAGACCTTGCACGCTGTAAAATATGTGCCGCATGGGCGATTTTAGACCCTTTTTAGCGGGGCTCAAGCAACAACAAGTTCCCTCCTTAGGCTATTTTGCATCAGCACCATAGCTTTCCCTGAGATGATTGTGATTGGTTTAAAGAAATGCTAATAACCAGAGCACGTTTTTCTCCCATCCCAGAATGCTGTGTGGACTAGCAAGACCTTCCTCTGCAACGCCGCAGTGGAGGAAGGTCTGGCAAAGTGAGACTACAGTATATAACCTTTGACCCCTCTAACTTCCATCAAAATACGCGATACACCAGATGATGCGTTAAAGGGTAATTGTAAATCATACAATGTCACACTCAGTAGCAGTAATACAGAGTTTCTTTCATTGATTACATGTCACTTTGCAACACAGTAATACAGTAGAGACATAATTTCTACGAATTACATTGGTACAGATTGATACAGATGCCCAGGCCATGTATTCTGCTAACTTTAGTGATTCTCTTTTCCTCTAGTGCCACCATGAGCTACAAATTTAAATTTGTCATTGGCTTTGAGTTAGAGAAGCTAGTGGAATGGTGATGACGAAGGAAGTGGTATCTGGACTTTAAATTGTTGGTAATCTGTGGGTTTGTCACTTTGAGCAACCCCTGTCACATTACACATAGTTAAAATAAAGATTGTCATTAGTGCAGCATTAAGGAGATATAGCCTATTTTCCACACAGCAAGTATTCTTCAGGAGCCAAACTTTGACACACTTTACAGTATACTGAGATATGGGTATAGCTGAGTTTCACATACAGTACTGTAAGAAGAATTAATTGTAGGATTTTTGTAAATTGTTCATTCCCAGATCACCATGTCACTCATTTTGAATAGCTTGAAAGCTGTTAACCGCCATCAGGTCAAAACATTTCAGGACATTGTGTCTGTCTGTTTTTTTTAAGCATCAGCAAGACCAATCTTGTGATAAATACCTTGACACTGAGTAATCTAAGTTTGTCTGTGTGAGCCTTAGTATGACTACACATGATTTCTAAATACACTATATGTCCTTCTATGTAATGTACCTGTAAACTGTCGTCTGACAGTATAGTCTGCTCCAATCAAGGATTTATCACTTTGGTCAAAACCACACAGGTGCCAACTACTGACTTTATAGAGTCAATCAATGGACACGTGCTGGGAAGGTGTGGTGGCCCCATACCAAGTGTTTTAGTAACATCCTTTTCCCAGTGGATCTTTGTGGAATGGGGCTCTGATTGCAGGTCATGCAGCATGCTTTTCAAGGTAACCTGTAAAAGACATCACCCAGCCGGCGCTGCACTCCAGACATCATTCAATTCAATTCAATTCAATTCAATTCAATTCAATTTTATTTATAGTATCAAATCATAACAAGAGTTATCTCAAGACACTTTACAGATAGAGTAGGTCTAGACCACACTCTATAATTTACAAAGACCCAACAATTCCATTAATTCCCCCAAGAGCAAGCATTTAGTGCGACAGTGGTGAGGAAAAACTCCCTTTTAGGGATAAACCTCGGACGGACCCAGGCTCTTGGTAGGCGGTGTCTGACAGTGCCGATGATAAACAATAATAGTCACAATAAAGATAATGGAAATATGACTAGAAATAGTAGTTGTAGTAGTTTATGGCGTAGCAGGGAACTGTAGGCCATAGCAGGACATAGTAGGGCACTGCAGAGCGTAGCAGGGTATAGCAGGGCATCATTATGCCTGTGTTTTCTCTGTCAACATACCACTGGGCTCCAGTGTAAAAAAAAAAACTTACTGACATAAAATAAATGCAATTGAAGATAAGATCTACAAATCATCCATTAGTGAAAATGCTGACTGTGGAATGTTGGAATGGGTGTTGTTGCTTAAAGCTATACACACATGCACATGCACACGCACACGCACACTCACACACAAACACAGATTCCTTCAATTCGATTTATAGTTAGATATTAATAAACTGTTGGATGTTTGGGTACGCTTTGAATTGAATCTCTTGATCTGCTTGCATACAGTGACATTTATGGAGGGCCAGCTGGAAACTTGCTGACAAGCTGGACACTTAAGTTGACATTCAGACTCCAAGTCCAAAACTCAAAGCTGTTAGAAGTTGATGTCGTTTTTGCAATGAGGGTATATATAGTTGATCCCCGGTGGGGGATAAAAATCTCACAAATTACAATTCTGGTTTCCATTACTCACAGTTCAGAGAGACAGTATTTCATTTGAGGCTTGAACAAGGCTAAAAACAAACAGTTCTGGTTTTATTCAACTGCATTTCATGCTGATGTTCACTTTCCCAAAGATTGAAGATTTTACAGATTCTGCAGTGCAGTGTTAAAGGGTGTGAAAATGTGGAAAATGAATTGTCATTCATCCCAAAACAACCAAGCAGACTACTGTATTCACACACGATCCAATGCAGAGCAAACTTAGTTCCTATTTAATATGACTTCACAGAAATGACAATTCTGTCACTTCCATCAGCCCCATGTTTCCTGGGATACCTCATTAGACCTGAACCCAAAGAAACAGTTACATGGGAAATTGGCTAATTTGCTTTTTTCTGAGCATGAGATGATAGATATAGATGACTATATCTTGATGATCGTTCATCAAGATATAGTTCTCGTTCTCGTTCTCGAGCTAGCCACCTCGTGGCTAGCTCGCCCCTCCCTCCTCCTCATCCTGTCCCCTCCCCCTCCCTTCCATGCTTCCGCGCACTAACCCCCCAACCCCCACCCCCAAATCCTTCTTGTCGGTTATTGGCTGGAACGCTGGAAAACTGTTTGTTATGTTCGGTGGTGCAGGTTGGCACAGTTTGTTTTTGTTGGTGTTTGTGGAGCCTGGGCTGTCTACAGAGACCGCGTTTTTTTAACAGTGTGTTCAGAGGACAGGCAGCTAGCGGATAGTGAGGAGATGTTTGCTGTAAGTGACAAAAAATGTTGTAGCCTTAAAAACGTGTGACATCGCTTAGAGCATCTTTAAGTCAACAGTAACACATACACACTACATGTTGCAGTTATGTAAGAAGATGTTTAGGTAATGAATAAATGGCAGAAATAGCTAAAAGTAATGACATCATCTACAGCAAAAACATTGGAAGGACAAACACGTGCCGCTTCTTTTGTTAACACGTTCACATTGACTGCAGGTTGCCGTGGTACGTTTCTACTTACTTCCCTGTTCTTCTCATCCTTATTAATAAGTGACCCCTGCAACTCCTACTAAAGCCCCCTGCAGGTCCCTGAACCATGGCTTGGAAACCATTGTGATAGACTGAATCCCTGAAGATTCGCTGCTGACTTCAGCCCTCTGGCATAATTGAAGCCCTACCTCCAGGAGGTGGTGCTCTGCATCGACAAACCATCTGCAAATAACCACAGCAATAACTTCGCTTTCAAAATAAAAGCACCTAAAAGAAATTCGCCTTAGTGAAAATGCAACAGTGTAAAGTCAATTTCATGAATACATGTAAACTATAATATATATCTATATATATCTATCTATATATATATATATATATATATATATGAATAACTTAATTAAATACGATTTGTCTTTTTCAGGAATTACAATGGTATTTCTTGGAAAGGTGATCAGGCACAGAACACCTAAACCGTGACTGTTGAGAGACCATTTTGCATTCATTATTTGCATTTGTAATCTTTCATTTCACTTTGCTTTGTATTAATGATATTTAATTGTATTAAAGTATTAAATACCGTTTTTGTCTTTAATCTTAATGGGTTGGAAACCTAAGTTTGTGATAGGAAGATTTGTTTGATTATCTGTTTGGTTGGAGAAAGTAAAAGATGAATGTTTACCTGGCATAAACAGTGTTTTGTGTAATGTGTGACTAAGTAGCTAAAGTAGCCATAGTTTTAAACTCAGTTTGCAGAGAGCTTTGTGTTAGCAACTGTATCTGGGCGCTTGGATGATCAAACTCATTCATAACATTTTATGAGGTCAGCCTTATTTAACACTGAGGCTGTAGCAAATAAAACTCTTCTTAACGGTGTGTCTGTGTGGGATGCCATCTGTGGTTTTAGCTAATTTCATATGTTGTAAGCTATATTGTAGTTTTGCTCATTTTGATTTAAAATATGAAAATATAATTAATTTAAAATTCTGCATTCGCAGGCCTATGTAAATTCTGCAACTTACAAACAATTCAACAACTAATTCAATTGCATTCTCCACAAATGTCATTAATTGTCCGCTGGACCGGAAGTCAGTGGTCAACAGCAGCAAACAGCTCCTCCCAGGTGTCCCAAACATCGCATTGACTTTTATTTTGAAAACTGCAGCAGGAAGCATGTGTGATATTGCAGGTGACTTGTCGCTGACCTGTTATCTTATAATAAAGCAGAGTGTCTGAGGGAAGCACGCACAGTCTGTCAGCAGCTGATAGATGAGCAGATATATGACGTTTTGACACACAGAACACGCACTGGACTTTTAATCTTGTTTGCAGGATTTCAGCATTTTTTTTTTCTTTTCTTCTCATATTCTTTAAATTTCTTTATTTTTAACATTCCCATGTTTCGTGTGTGATGGCTAATATATCATCTGTTGATATGGGAGTTGTGTTTGTTATCGTGGTGACAGCATCTTTGGCAAACGGTGAGTAGAGGTTTTATTTATACAAAATATCATAATATATAGAAGTATATTAGACAATGTAAAGACAAGATAATATAAGGTAAGACAGCCCAAAGTGACACGGAATACAAGCAGAGGATCAGTGACCTGTTTGGTATCTTTACTGTTTAAATTACTTGAATTCATCCATAATTTGAAATTGTTATTATCAGATAATGCTATCAGATCAGCACTTGTAGCAGTAATTGCAGCCAGTGTTGATATTACAGTCACTGAGGTTGGATTGCCACTATTAATCTTAATTTATCCATAACAAAACTGTGCTCATAACTGGAAAAGTAATGTACCATGGACTGGTTTAGATTGCCACTTACACTCCCATTATGCAAATATCATGGCAAGGCACTGTATGCTTAACTCCACAAACACACACACACACACACACACACACACACACACACACACACACACACACAAGCACACACACACACACACACACACACAACACACACACATACACACACGAACACAAACACACACACTGTATGTCCCCTCAGGGTATAGCAGACATTTAGAAACGCTGTTTCAGACCAAAGATATGACTGGATGTTGTCAAACACTCATATCGCTGTGATCCAGCAGGTTTCTCATCAAGCATAGATGTGAGCCAGAGGAATGAGGTGGAAGCTGTTAATCTGAGCACGCTGCTGCATGGCGGTGTGAACCAGCTTGCCGGGAAAGCAGAACCCTGCTCTGCCTGTGACCCGCCGGGGGCCAGGAGGCGTTCAAAGAGATGCACGTGTTACACTTACAAGGACAAGGAGTGTGTGTATTACTGCCACCTGGACATCATCTGGATCAACACTCCAGAGTAAGAGTCATCCTCAGTGTGCCTTCAGTATGGCTGCAGTATTATTCCCATGCTTCTTTAGGGATCTTCAGTTTGTCTGTGCTGTCCATCATGTACGTACATCATATTATCATTTTAAAGTTACTGCAGCTTATGGTTTCATGTCCTGATCTCCTCATTGTCCGCTGTAGTCACAACTCATAATACTAGTCTGTAATCATAGACCTTCAGCTTCAGTCGCTTATTTTTAAAATAAGCTTCACAATCTGCAAATGTAAAACCTCAAATATTGCACTTGATTTGTCACAGGTTTGTCCCTCTGAACTTGTTTTAGATATCTGGCATAAAACATACAACAAAAAGAAAAAAGCTCACCTGCATTAGCAGACAGATTTATTGCCTGAGAGTTGAAGTGGGGAGTTATCAGTTCTTAGCCTGGTTGACACCAGACCCTTAGTTGTAACTGAGAGTGAGTCTGGGAAAGGTTCATTGACAGTTCATTTCCAAAGGGGCGTTACCAACGGACGCCGCTCAAATGCCTCTGGGCGCATTGGATAGTCCTTCAACCAATCAGACCAACGATCCGGGTGACGCTGTTCTTCGGTAGCCGTCATGTTGAATGTTAACAAAAAGCTGCTTGCCGCTGCTGCGCTATTGTCGTCGTGTAAAGCCCGACTCAGCACTTGTGATTGGTGCCTCGATTTTGGGGAGATTGGAAATGGGTTTGAATGGGCTCTTGGCCAGACTGACTTGCAGAGCAAATCTCAAATTTGCCGGAAGTTCGTCAGGGTTTACCCAGGCTAATCAGTTCTTAGATTACAAAGCGTATGACGGAGGTGTGGCCAGTTTTCAGCCTACAGAGAGCTATGCAGCTATTGTTTTCTGCCAGTCAGTCAGTCAGTTAGAGAGTCAGTCAGTCAGTTAGTCAATCAGTCAGTTAGTTAGAGAGTCAGTCAGTCAGTCAGTCAATCAGTCAGTCAGTTAGAGAGTCAGTCAGTCAGTCAATCAGTCAATCAGTCAGTCAGACAGTTAGAGAGTCAGTCAGTCAGTCAGTCAGTCAGTCACAGTCAATCAGTCAGTCTGTCAGTCTATCAGTCTGTCAGTGTGTCAATAAGTAAGTCAGTCAGAGACAGTCAGTTAGAGTCAGTCAGTCAGTCAGTTAGTCAATCAGTCAGTCAGTCAGTTAGAGAGTCAGTCAGTCAGTCAATCAGTCAGTCAGTCAGTCAGTCAGTCAGTCAGTTAGTTAGAGAGTCAGTCATTCAGTCAGTCAGTCAGTCAGTCAGTCAGTCAGTCACACAGTTAGAGAGTCAGTCAGTCAGTCAGTCAGTCAGTCAATCAGTCAGTCAATCAGTTAGAGAGTCAGTCAGTCAGTCATTAATCACATGAAATCGTACAAGGTATAATTCGAGGGAAATGTAATCCCATCAGCACCTTCCACTAGTGCATGATTGATCATTGATCATGAAGCAGAATGTGGCCGTCAGATACTGTCTAGCCAGCAGGACTCCCAGCAGAGAAGTGTCGGTGTTTAATTCCTCCACGCTTGCCTCTGTGCCTCTCTGATGTAGAGATGGAGATGGATGCAGAGATGGACTTGCTTTTCCATGTAGCGGATCGTAGCTATAGGTCGTAGCTAATAGCCATCTCCACCTTCTCTTCTTTGTTCACTCTGATCTTTAGCAGAGTCAGCAGGAGACTGCTGAGTCGATTTCCTGGTCCTCATGAGCGACTCATAGCCACATGCCATCACCGTCCAACGTCAACCCCATAAAGCTAAACTAATATTTGAAAAAATACACAATTCAGCATGGATTTTGCAGAGCTGACTGGAGAGGTCCGTGCCTTCTAGAACCATCTGACCCACAGCCACCCTCGCTGACCCTCGATGAGATCAAAGACGTTGTGTCCTACCATATAAGGGAACACATTGCAGATGAAGCTAAAATTGCCTGTGCACAGCCTTCTAGATGTATCTTCCTGAAGTACCCATGGTTATACCATTTAGAATGAATCCAGCTGTCCTGCTGCTCGCTGTGCAAAAGTATTGATTGCTAATGTCTCACTGAAGATTACGCTCGTTCGAGATGAGCCAGGTCTGCGCAGAATCAATCACCGGTGATTGCCAGCCAATGCATGCCGGTTAGATTTGTGTCCAACTTGATCCTGACTTGCTCTGACATGTGGGCAACCAATAACCTCATGAGATCAAGGCAGCTGCAGTTCTGAGACGCAGGCAGCGCAGTTGCTTTCCACCGACTGCAAGACCAAGACGGAACCAGGGCATGCTGGGAAACGCCGGCCTCTCAGCTGATCTAACAGTTGATTGGTTCAGAATTTTAATTATATGTGTCTGATTTAAAGGCTTATTCTGTACAAACCACAAGTTGTGTGGCTGATAGTTACGTTTAGAAGTCAGAGAGACTAAATCCGTTCAGATTACGGCTCATCCACAGTGTGTTGTTAATTAAAATCAGCAACAGATCGCATGTAAAGCATTTTGACAGCTACGCTTTCATAATAAAAACAACTGGAGACTGTGTAGGAGCTGATATATGGGTCTGATAACATTTTATTAAATCGGAATCGGACCACAGTGTTTCTGTCACTTCCAGCCTGAAGGCTGCTGGAAATGGCTGGAAACTGTCCGACTTGACAGTGGATTTTTGTCACCACCCCTGGCTGCTCTCGTCTACTTTACAGGCGAGGCGCAGCTCATCTCGAACAAGCCTAATGATAGCTCCTGCTTAGATGTGGCATAGAAATTTGTAAATTTTTCCACTTCAATTTTTTGAGTAGTTGAAACTGTACATGTTAGCATGGTGGACAGAGTATAGTGCAGTATAATGTACTGCATCTGTTCCTGTTCACCTTTTAACCTGTTTGAGTTCTCAGCTTTCCTCTGAGCTTTAATTCCATTTTTCCATATTTACTTGAATTGAAAAATCTTTAAGCCATATGGTCTCAATAAGCAATCCTTTGACATTAAGATTAAGGTTATATATATATATATATATATATATATATATATATATATATATATATATATATATATATATATATTCCTGGTCCTGATATGCGATCTGTTGCTGATTTTAATTATATATATATATATATATATATATATATATATATCATTGATGATTGTCTGCAACCAATATTTTAAAGTTGACCCTGGATCTAATGGAACAGCTGTAGCGAGTGATTGGTGGTTCACGTGGGAGCCTGTTTGTGAGAAGGTGACTATTCAGTGAGACTAAAATTAATTATCTGAGGTTTCATGCATCTTAGGGGACCGCTTCTTAAGTACCTGCAGCTGCTACAGTAAGTTGACCTTTTGACGTTACTTCTATGACTATTGAAGTTTTCTTATAAAAAAAAGAAATCATGTTTAATTTTTTCAACGCTCGGCGCGAGAACAGGATGTGAAAACGTTTCAGTTCTCAGTGACAGATTCTTTTGTCTATTAATATGATTGATTTAGGTTTTGTTGCTAATGTCGATTGGATCTGTTCCTTTCGCTGCTAGAAGAAAAACGGCACAATGACAAATCAGGAAAACTGTGCAAGCTAAGGTCAAACATAAGACATGCCTTCAGACGTGTGGCTTATACCAGCAGCTGTCGATCACAAACCTGACTGATGCTGTTGTTAGTAGAAGAAAACTCAGTAAGATAGATAGATAGATAGATAGATAGACTTTATTGTTCCTGAGGGAAATTTTGTGAAATTCTTGGTGCAGCTTCCCTAAATAAATCACAGTACAGTGGTTTCAGGTTTGCACTCCAGACATATAAATGGTCAGAAAATGTCTTGCCATGTCTCATCTGCTCATTTTCAGTAATAAATTCATTGGAACGACTTTGGCATCGATGGTAGTCTTTTAAATAGTCAACCTGAAACCATTTACTGTTCAGTGGAAGTTAGTGGAAAACTAACAGTTTTGTAACATCAGGGTTATTTTCTCAGGAGCCCCAGGCTGGGCAGTAATACCTTCATGTGTAAAATCCATGAAGTGCCCCTTTAAGTTACAACAATTTTAATTGGTAAAAATATATGATGAGTATAAACCACGTACAAGGTCAGAAATCTCTGTATCAGTGTGCAAAATGTTGTCCAATTGGAGTTTAGCAGGAAGAAGTAGTCCGGCTCGATAAAGCCTGACATCTGGCGAAAGCGGAAGGGAACATTCCCTTCCACTTTCGCCGCTATCTATTTTACAAGTACATGGTCACTGCATCCGGGGCTTAGCGCCGCCTAGGAAAGTTGTGATTGGTTTAAATAAATACAAATAGAGCCCGACCGATAAAGGATTTTTAAGGCCGATTTGGATACAAATATTTGGTGATTTAAAAATCCGATATTCTGATATATTGGACGATATATATATATATATATATATATTTTTTTTAAATCCAGAAACGTGTAACAAACCATAAACAGATTTCCCTAACATTAGTTATTTGTAGTTGTTTATGAGTCCTCACTAAAATAATATGATAATGCAGTTTAAAAATAAACTTGTTTGTTTTATTGTCACAACAGAACAGAGGAACATCAAATTATATTAAAGTTCTGATAAATAAAATGTATAAAATAAAAAAACTTAAGATATGAAACTTAAAGTCCTTTGAACAAAAACACAATAACAACAAAAGAAAATAAAACCGTGTTGCCAACAGGGACGTTGTAGAGTGCCCTCTGGTGGACAAACTATGCAACGCCAACACTCATAACATGGTTGAAGGGTGTTTCGTCTTTTTTTTTTTTTTTTATATTAATTTATTGTCCATTATAAATGCCAATACCGATAGTTTGGAAAATGCCTATTATTGGCCGATAATATAAGCCCAAGCATTTTACCCCTATTTCAGAATACATTGGTGGTGTAGCCAGACCACACTCCAGCGTTGACACAGTCTGGCAATGCAAGCCTATGTTTAAATAGATACCGGCTAAACAATGCCAGATCCTTTTTGAACCGGCCTCAAAATCCTTTCATCTCCTCAAAAGAAAATACAAACTGAATGAAGAATACATTGCATTAGTTTGTTCCCCAAGCACACAAGACAAGATAATGTAAGGCAGCCCTAACCTGAGGATCAGAGGAACAAAGATCAGAAAGAAAAAAGGGTCAGCGCCCGGCTAGGTCTGTTTGTCATATTGGAAGGAGGTGAGTTTAATGTGGTGTTCAGGGTCAGCCTGAAGATCCTCCAACACCATCAAGACTACCCACGTTGTTTAAAGCTTTAGTGCGTAACGTTTTGATATTATTAAACATTACATTCAAGCCATTGCCAAATGAGTTTCTACAAAACTAATTAAGACTATCAGCTCCACACAACTCTCTCTGTATTTCTCAGTATGGCTATGTTCAGAAGATTGTGTCATTTGGTGACTTTCCCGCGCAGAAACTCGAGTGAAGATAATGACCTCTTCTAAAGAGTCCATCATGTTTTTTTAATCCTCCGTGTCCTCCTTGGCTACTAGGAACTGCGTGGAGAAGGGGTGGGGCTTGTCATTACTTAGAATTCCTCATGGGGGAGACAGAAACTACGCACTATAGCTTTAAGAGAACCAGTGGTGCACATCGAAGGCAACAGCTGGGGCTGCTTGGTTTTTTTGTTCACTGTGAAGTTCTGTCATTGTTTCTATTTTGGCTAGCTTGTTCTTCAGTGACGATTTACAGCCATGTAGAGAGGAGATCAGAAGACTCAAGGGCAGGGTCAATGTGATGAGCCCACTACATGTATGCTGGACCCTTCACATTTCTGTTTGGGGATACGAGAGTTTAAAAGCCTCCTGTAGACAGGGGTTGCAAATTAGCATTTGGCTACAAACACTGTGTATCTGGTTCTCTAATGCTCCTGTGTTTTTAAATAAATAAATAACTAAAACCAGCTGAGGTGCATTTTACCATTGACAGTTAATAACTTAGCCTAAAATAACGAAAGGTGAGGAAAGGTGATGTGAGGCAGCTCAGGCTGAGCAATGAGATGACCGGAGCGAGGGGAAGTGATAATGATGCTGGCTCTCAATAGGCAATAAAATTTATTTTTAATGCTACTGTACATGTTATGTCATCAGACTTTCCTTGAGTTGCGATGATGGACATATTCTAAGTATTTCCTGAGATCCTTAGCACAGCCGTGTCTACTATTCACTGAAGCTTTCGCGTTTCTCGGCAATAGTGGACCAAAGGTAGCCTAGAAATCTAGACACACCCTAGTGGCAGCAAATTTATTTTGCAGCCAGGGGGGTCTAGGCACTCTCCGTTGGCTTGCGAGCTGGAAAAACCAAATTCTGGTCAGGCCAATCACATCGTGTATAGAGTGGGTGGGCGGGCTTATGGCTTCTGCTGCTGGGAACAGCGGTCTTCTGGAAGACTTGAGTTAAGCTTTTCTTTGAGAAAAGAATGGCACAGAAGTCATTCTTAAAAAAGGAAGATGTGTTCGGAGTTTTGCCGACCGGATACAGCAAAAGTTTAATCTATCAACTAGCTCTGCCTGGTTGTAGTGCTATCCTATTGCGTGCAGAGAGAATTTGAAAGACAACCGTTTATCCCGCCCCTCGGATTGAGCCCTGCCAATGGTGAGTTCCCAGACCCAACATCTGGACGTGGGTCTGGCTTGTCAGGCTAGACCAAAGGAACACTCAGAAACAAACTGCTCATGCTTTACTTTTTCTTTATTTGTCTAAATCCCAGTGGGACTATAAAAGAGACAGCCTGACCTTTACTGACTTCTCAAACTTTACTGGCTGAGTTCAAATCTTTTTAAACCCTAAATATAGAACTTCCCCTTTGATCTGATGACTTTAAATCTACTAATGTAATACATTCAAAATACACCGACTTACCTGTTCAGTAGTTACACCTTTACAATGTATACCATACAACAACAATTCTGTAATAAATCATACCATTGCAAAGCTGATGCTAAATTGTCGTAGACACTATTTTAAGAGTGGTTAAATCAGGTCATTTTGCAGCTTGCAGTCTGTGGTGGTGTTGTACTGGACTGCATTATTCTGAAAGGAGTTTCCTATATTCTCTCCCCATATTGTCCAAATGGTTGAGGACAAAATATTAGAAACACATCCCAGTATAATGCAGTCCAGTAGAACACAGCCTCTAAAATCGCTGTAGAGTTGAATCTAGACACAGTGTGAAACCTGAACATTCAAAACCTATCTGCCTGAAGTGTAATGTCATGTACAGGGCTTCCATTCTATATGGTCCCTCAGCACTCTGTAAATGTGAGTTTGTTTGTTTTTTAGGCACACTGTACCGTATGGTATGTCCACTTACCAGGGTTCCCTGCGCAGGAGGCGCTCGGCTGGGACTGAGCAGGGGAGGAGGGGGGCGGCGGCCCAGCGCTGTGTGTGTGCACAGCACGCTGACTCCGACTGCAGTGGCTTCTGCATGGACAGGTAACTCTAACTGTGTCTGTACTAATGTTCAGTGGACATTTCCACAAGTACTTGTCATAATTAATACAATAATGTTCTTCTCAAAGGAGATACCAACAGTGAACATGTCCTCGACCCAGAGCATTACACTTTTCATACCATAGCCTCTCAAAACCTGCAGACTGAAGCAAGGTTATAATCGTTTTATATCGTTATAAAACGAGGCATTACAAAAAAAACGATAACTAACTAAAACTGTAATGTCTGTTTGCAAAACTAACTAAAATAAAATAATCGAGTAAATGTCCCTAGTTTTCATCTTTGTCAGCCCACAATTGTGAGTCGACTGACCTCAAAAAGTGTGCCTCTTTACTCAACCAAACACCTGTTCATGTCTGTCTTCTTTAGTCTATTCGCTATTTAGGTTTTTTTATGTTTAACACATTTTATTGATTTTTGCCAGTAAAAAGACAATTCTGAACAAAAAGCAGTTCAAATCTTGGCCGTACAAAAGTGCAGTACAAGTGGTATAGAACAGCAATAATCAAAACACCCACCCCACCCTCATCCAATCCGTTCATCCCAATCTCAACCCCATCCAGTCCAAACCCTACAGTCTGTCCTAAGAAATAGGCACATTAATATGTATAGTAAAGTATGTTACTATAAAGTAAATACCTATAAACATAAACACAGTAAAAAAATTAAAAAAAAAAAAAATTACCCAAAAAATAAATAAATGCAAAATCACAGGGGTGAGAAAAGGGGAGAAGGGGGGGGTGTCATCATCTAGTCAGTTTCCTGTAAGGGTCTTTGTAAGCTCTCAAAGTATGTCATGAAGGGGGTCCAAGTCCTTTCAAAGCTCTTTATGGAGCCTTTCAGTGTGTATCTAATTTTCTCCAGTTTCAGGAAAAACATAATGTCTCTCATCCATCTACTGAATGTGGGTGGTGTTTGTTCCTTCCACAGGAGTAATATCTGGCGTCTAGCAAGCAAAGAGGTGAATGCTATAACAGCATAAGCCCTGTCTTTAAGAGATTTAGTTTCTTGTGTAAAGCCAAATATGGCACATATTGGGTTTGGAGGGATGTCTATACCAAACATTTTGGAGTAGGCAGATATGTCTGCCCAAAATGTCTTGAGATAAGGGCAAGACCAGAACATATGTATGTGGTCAGCTGGCTGACTTTTACAGCGGTGACAAGCAGGATCAGCACTAGGGAAAATCTTGGCCAGTTTAGCCCTGGTCCCGTGTACTCTAAGAAGGATTTTAAGTTGAATTAGGCTGTGTCTGGCTCAAGGAGAGGAGGTGTATACTAGGCCAAGTGCTGCCTCCCATTGATCCTCTCTCATTGCTTCCCCAAAGTCATCCTCCCAGAGCTGTCTTATTCCTTGCAGTGAAAGGGGAGAAATGTTGCAGATATCATTATAAAGAGTTGAAATTAAGCCTTTCTGATGCGGAGAAAAAGAGAGAAAATTGTCTATTGTATTATCTGTTGGAAAGTATTGGAAGGAGGCAACGTTTTTTTGTAAAAAAATGTCTTACTTGGAGATATCTAAAGAAATGAGAGTTGTGCAAATGACCCAAAGCTGCCCTCAATAAAGAGATTGGAAATAGATGTAATGCCTTGCGCCAGCCATATCCCAAAGGCTAGTAGGAGGAGTCCAGGGTAGAGGGTGGGAAATTATAATTGTTCATGATAGGAGAATGTGTTGACATTGTTGATAAATTAAAATGTCTTTTAAATTGTGACTAAATTCTGATTGAATTAAGAACAATGGGATTTGAGGAGAATTTGCTTAGTGGAACAGGAGGAAAGGGGGCACACAGCACATAACTTAGGTGAACTGGGCTGCTTGTGCACTCCAGGTGTACCCAGGGCTCACTCCTATCAGGTTGGTATTTTTCTGTCCAAAACAACATTTTCTGAATATTAAAAGCCCAGTAATAATAAATAAAGTTGGGTAGTGCTAAGCCCGCAAGTCCTTTGGGTCTCTCAAGAGACTGCCTTTTGATCCTGTGTGATTTACCATTCCAAATGAATGATGTTATGCTCTGGTCCAAGGTTTTGAAAAACGTTTTCCTTATTAAAATAGGATTTTTTTGGAAAAAATAAAGAAATTTTGGTAATACAATCATTTTAATGAGGTTAACGCGACCAATTATGGATAGTGGTAGATTCGACCATCTCGTCATATCTTGTTTACATTTATCAAAAAGAGCACCAAAGTTTTTAAGAAACAGTGTTGAAAAGGTGGGCGTGATCTCCACCCCAAGATATTTAAATCTTTTTTTAACTATTTTGAATGGAAAAGTAGTTGGGGGAATTTGGGTTGCAGCCTGATTGAGGGGAAACATCTCACTTTTCTGGAGATTAATTTTGTAACCAGATAGTTTCCCAAACTGATTTAAAATATTAACAATATAAGGAACAGAGGTCATAGGGTTAGATGTATACAGGAGTAAGTCATCGGCATAGAGAGATAATTTATGCGTAAGCCCACCTTGCACTATGCCTGAAAACTCCGCAGATTGTCTCAGGGCGATGGCTAATGGCTCTATGGCTATAGCGAAGAGGAGAGGGGATAGGGGGCAGCCCTGATGGGTACCTCTACCAAGGGAAAAGTATTCGGACTGCTGTCCATTGGTAACCACCGCGGCCAGGGGTTGAGCATACAGAAGTTGAACCCAAGATATAAACGCATTGTCAAATCCGAATTGTTTCAGCACCGAGAAAAGATAGCGCCACTCAACTCGGTCAAATGCTTTTTCAGCATCGAGTGAGATCACCATTTCCGGAACAGATGCTGAAGGGGAATATGCAATGTTCAGGAGTCTTCTTAAGTTTGAGCTAGAATGTCTGTTTAAAATTAAACCAGTTTGATCAGTAGATATTATCCGAGGTAAGACCTTCTCCAATCGGCCAGCAGTTTTATTGCTTTTTAGGGATTTAATAGCATCTAAGATCTCTGCAGAAGAAATATTTCCTCCTAATGAAGAACTGTGTTCAGATTGGATCGAGGGAAATGCAAGGTTGTTAAAGAAGTTGCTTATTTGCGGAAAGTTTTCATCACATTTAGAGGTATAGAGGTCACTGTAATATTGTTTAAAGGCGCTATTAATCTCCAGGTGATCGGTCACAATTTAGTCATTTGTATTATAAACCTTAGGTATAAGGCGAGAAGAGGCAGTTTGACGGGCTTGTTGGGCTAAAAGTTTGCCGGCCTTGTCACCTGATTCATAAGTATTATGTTGGGCCCTTGTGAGTAGATATGTAGCCTTGTCTGTGGTGAGTGAGTCATATTCCGCTTGTAAGCGTAGTCTTTCTTTATAAAGAGATGGAGATGGGAATGACGAGTAACGTTCATCAATACTAGCCAAAGCCTGAGAGATGTTGCCAAGTTTGGCCATTCTTATTTTTTTCATTCTGGAGGAATATCCAATTATTTGTCCTCTGAGAAAAGCTTTAAGTGTCTCCCATAAGATTGAATGGGAAATCTCTGGGGCGACATTGGTTTCTAAAAAGTACTGGATCTGGGATGAGATGAAAATAATAAATTAGGAGTAGGAGTGCATTAAGTCTCCAATGGCGTGAAGGTTTGAAACAATTAGGTAATACAATGCCATTTGGAAGGAGAGTGCACCATGGCCTGAGACAGAAATAGTGTGATATTGGCATGACTCTATATTTCCCAATAATCTATTATCTAAAAGAAAATAATCGATACGGGTGTAAGTATGATGGACCCTGGAGAAAAAAGAGAAGCCTTTTTTGGTAGGATATTTAAATCTCCAGATGTCTGAAAGACCAGTCTGTGTACAGAATTCATTTACAATTTTGGCAGATTTACGAAGAGACTGAGGTGTATTGGAGGATCTATCCAATGTAGTGTTGAGTACACAATTAAAGTCACCTCCTATTATCAGGTTGTATGTATTATGGTCAGGTATAGAAGAAAATAGTCTCTAAAAGAAAATGTGATCATCAAAATTTGGGGCATAGATATTGACAAGAATGACAGGGAGGGAGAATAACTGCCCAGTTACAATAATAAATCTCCCATTACTATCAGCGATCACCTCCTCTGCCTGAAATGCAACATTTTCGTGTATAAGGATTGCTGTCCCCCTGGCTTTAGCATTAAACCGTGAGTGGTACAGCTGTCCCACCCAGCTTCGTTTAAGATAATTAACAGAATCGTTTTCTGTATAAAAGCAATATCTGCCTGTAATTGTTGAAGATAAGACACTATTTTCTGTCTTTTCACTGTGTTATTCAGGCCCTTAGCATTAAGAGAGATGCATTGGATAGAGCTAGTCTGACCGGGGTTAACTTGAGCTGTCATTACCTATCACTTGAAATGAGTAGTCTAACATGTGAACATATAGGCAGCCATGAGAGGCCAATGTAAACTGAAATGATGACAAGGGGTAGGGTGGGGAGAAGGGAAAAAAAAAAAAAATAAAATAAAAAATATGCAGGGTGACTGGTGAATTCTCCTTTCAAGCAAACAGCACAAAGAACACGTGCTCATGATACTTAAACTCTACACTCTGTTAATATGCATTTCTTAATAAAAACATAGTTTGTGCACAACACCATAAACAAATGTGGCGTTTTGGGCAGGCTAGCCTAAAGAGCACAACTGAACATAATATTGGCCCATCAGCCCATTAGAGTTCCAAATCTCCATACAGTACAAGTTTAAAAAAGAAAAAGGGAATACAGTCCAACTAAAAGATGCAGGCCTCCATAGCCATCAATGGGATAGCGCCGTCTGGACTCTTTTGAAGCATTAATTAGTGTGGTTAGTACAAAAAAGAGAAGAGAAAAAAAAATAAAACCACACTGATTTCTGACACATCAATTTTGCCAACCGTTGGGTGAAGTGGGCTAATATGGCAATCAGAGCTTGCTTACCAACATAAGTCCTTAGACTGTAATCCTGCACTTTAAGTTTCAGTGCTTCGTTATCGGTGGAAAGGGCTGCAAGTTTAGAATCAAGTCTTTCAAGCCTTGTCTGCGTGTCATTGAGCGAGGTTTCCAGGTGTTGAATGGTTGCATGGTGTTGATCAATAATCTCTCGGTCAGCAGACAGTTGAGCAGAGAGTTTGGCTACTATGCGTTCTTCCATGGAAGTCAGCAGCCTCTCCATATCACACAGCGTTAGCGGTGCGTGGCTAATGCTAGCATCAGGATCCGCTGGTTCAGCTAGCTTAGCTGCGTCATCTTGAATTACTTTCGTAATTTGTTGGTCTGCCAGTTGATTTTGCTTTTTAGTGGCGTTCTTCATGTTATAGGTTAAGTACAGTGTTTGCACAACTCGTTGTGTAATATCAGACGGATATGACTAGGATTTTACCAGGATTTGAACAGAGTGATCCCAGTTTGCGACCTTCTCCGCCATGCGTCAAACCGGAAGTCCCGCTATTTAGGTTTTTTCCTGGAACACGTCACTTACACATTTTGCACTTACTGCGGCGTCTTGTGTTTACACATTTGTGCTCATCATATGTACATTGTATGTACTGGTGTTATTGTTGAATACATTGTGAATACATATTTCTAAAATTGTATGATGTTTTTGTTGAGTTATTATTACACAATACTTCTTCTGACCTTTTTGAATCTTGCCCCTGACAAAAACTAATAAAAACTAAGCATTTTCCAAAACTAAAAACTAAACTAAACTAGCAAACCCGCTTTAAAAACTAATTAAAACTAAACTGAATTTGAAAACAAAAAGTCAAAACGAAATTAAAGCTGCGAGAAGCGATGGACGGGCCCTCGCGCCTGTGCGCACGTCGGGGTTACCGGCGGACGCCGCTCCTTGCGACCATGCATTCGCGTGGCACTCAGACACTGCAAATCGTCACCAATGAAAAGGGAACTCCCCGCTGAGTTCAACGATACCTCACACAAGACTCTACGTCATACCGTTCATTAGCTGTGAAAGGGGGCGTGGCCAAAGAATAGGGGGCAGGCCAAACCTTTACCAATATACAAGGAAGTCTCTGCTGAGTTCATTGATACCTCACATAAGACTCTACCTTAAATGGGTCACCAGTTATGAAAGGGGTGTGGCTTAAGCATAGTGGGCGGTTCAAACCATCACCAATTAAAAAGGAACTCTCTGCTGAGTTCAATGATATCTCACACAAGAGTCTACATCAAACGGGTCATTAGTTATAAAAGGGGGCGTGGCTTGAATATAGGGGGCGGGCTAAACCATCACCAATGAAGAAGGAAGTCTCTGCTGAGTTCAATGATACCTCACACAAGGGTCTACATCAAACGGGTCATTAGTTATCAAAGGGGGCGTGGCTAAAGCTTAGGGGGCGGTTCAAACCATCACCAATGAAGAATGAAGTCTCTGCCGAGTTCAATGATACCTCACACAAGGGTATACCTTAAACGGTTGAAATGTTATGAAAGGGGGCGTGGCTTAAGCATAGAGGGTGGGCCAAACCATCACCATTGAAGAAGGAAATCTCTGCTGAGTTCAATGACACCTCACACAAGACTCTACCTCAAACGGTTCAAATGTTATGAAAGGGGGCATGGCCTGAGTAAGTGGGCGTGGTTAAATTATAGGGGGCAGCTCAGTATCACATTTAGACCACACATTATGAGTTTCATGTAAATCAGATGATGTTTGTCATATAAGGTGCATTTCCTGTTACCAGCGGGGGGCGCTATGACCAAAAGTCAATTTTGGCCTGTAGGTGTCCTCAGGCCTGGACCCTTGTCAATCGTGAGAAATTTCGGGCAGATACGAAAACGTACACTCAAGTTACAACAACTTCTTTGTTCATCGCTAAACACTCAAAATGGCCGCCACGCCCACACCGTCTGACAAAAAGTTTTTCTTTCAATAACTTTTCATCGTTAAGGTGTTGAGATGATACAGACCAAGTTTAAAGTCCATCGGATGAAATCTCTAGGAGGAGTTCGTTAAAGTATTGCACCTTGACTTTTAGGCCTACTTCCTGTTGCCACTAGGGGGCGCTATGACTTTAAGTAAATATTGGCCTTTATTTGTCCTCAGGGTTGGACTCTTATGAATCCTGAAAAGTTTCGAGCCAGTTGGACAACGTAGACTCGAGTTACACCCACTTCTTGTTTCGGCGGCGAAACGCACAAAATGGCCGCCCTGCCACGGCCACGCCCTATGACGAAAAGTTTTTCTTTTAACAACTTTTCATCTTTAACATCTTAAGATGGCACAGACCGAGTTTGAAGTTGATCGGATGAAATCTCTAGGAGGAGTTCGTTAAAGTACGACATGTGGAAATGGCCAAAATCGCACTAATTTCGAACTTTCAATTGAAAATGACAGAAATTAACGCTACACGTCCGCAAGATGCAATTCAGCACATGAACGGGGGGGCAGTATATCATCTGACAGGCAGGTCAGCAGCTGTTCCACACTCCAGCCAAGGAATTACTTCCGGTGTCGGCCGGGGATGACATGGCCCTGATCTGCCCCCTAGTGGATATAGAGAGGCGAAATCCCTCCTTCTGGTGGGCTGCCATGGGACCTTAATTCAGAAAAAATATGGTGAATGGGGAAAGACAAATTATTTTTTGATCCCGTTGAATTGACCCATGAATTACACGTCAGTTTAAAAGATAATTTTGTAAGTCAATAAAATCGTTGCAGTATATAAAAAAAACTAATTAGAAAGACTACAGACTTCAAAGTCGCATGGATGACATCTCACTGAAGCTACGATGTCTGTGTGTATCGTACCAGGATGTAACGTTACTCACACGAGTTGAGGATCTTGCTTGTTCTTTTGCTTATCTGCTGATAACACTTCACTGGGTAAAACACATCAGGTAAGATAACGTGACATGTGTTGTGTAGGGTGACCAGACGTTCCAGTTTGACTGGGACAGCCCCGATTTGACCGGGACAGTCCCGATTTTGAGTCGCGTGTCCCGAGTCCCGACAAAAGCCTGTCGGAATGCTAAAATGTCCCGGTTTACACCAACCACTATGAAATTGTCCCGGTTGTCAGCGATCACATAGCCGACGTGGTCTTATTATAGCCTGATCATTAACTAAACCCATGTAGAAAGACTAATAAAGCGTCCAGTGTATGATTTTAACAATGTGTGTGTGTGTGTCAGTCAATCGTAACGGTCTGCATAATCTGTGCAGCCAGCGTTACGATGTATATTTGTAAACATTGTTGCAATGCCTCTTCTTATCTGTCTCATTTTAACCAGTCCCTCAAGGATTTTGCGGCCTGATTTTGCGGGAGCTGTCCTCAATTTAGGTCATTGCATCGTTTCATCTCCGCTTTTTCCTGCATCTACCGTGTGTTTGTGTGTGTGTGTGCACGTCAGTCGCATGGGGAACTGAGCAGCAGCCCCGCCCGCTGCAGAGAGCCGACAGGATTGAAACAGCGGCAGCTTCAGCGACTTTAGAGTGAAAAAACGTTACAGTGTAGCCTACATTAATGTTAAAATGTATACAGATTGGCAGGACAGTCTGAAATGTTTTGCACGATCTTTCGCTGTACTTTTTGTTGGTAAATGTGAGATGTTCGAGTCACACGTCTTGTCTTCATATCAGAAACAAGGAAATTAATTTGGCGACTTACACAAATTCTGATTTGAACACAACTTGTGCATAATGATGTAGGCTACCCACCTTACCTAACGCTGTAGTTGATGTGTTGTTCAGGCATGAGGTCATGAATGAGAGGCCCTGAACTCATGTTAATTCCTGATGATTCATAAGATATAAAGGAATGAAGTAATGCACAAATCATGAATTAATTCATGCATGAATTCATAATTCATGTACCCTTACCGTAAATTGTTACCATAACTTTAGTTCAAGCCTGTGGCAGCATTTCCAAATAATTCCTTTAGTGCCATGCAATGAAAAATACCTTTTCACAAAGTTTTTCACAAGTTCAGTGGGTGCATTTTCCAAAAGAATGCTTTAATTCTGAAAAATAAAGTTGGTCCCACATCAAACTCACTCAATGTCTTTTAATATTATTTGTTAGATATGTAGGCTACATACCAAGAAAATTCATGAATATTAACTGAGATACCCCATTATGTTGTGAGCAGTAGGCCTACGTGTGCTGTTGGCAAAATTGTGTCTGATCTGTCTCTGTCTGTCTGACCTGGGCTGGCACATGTTCACGTTAAAAAGCGTGCACGAGCACTATGGTCACGCGCAAAGTCCATCCATCCATCCATCTTCGTCCACTTATCCGGTGTCGGGTCGCGGGGGGAGCAGCTCCAGCAGGGGACCCCAAACTTCCCTTTCCCGAGCAACATTAACCAGCTCCGACTGGGGGATCCCGAGGCGTTCCCAGGCCAGGTTGGAGATATAATCCCTCCACCTAGTCCTGGGTCTTCCCCGAGGCCTCCTCCCAGCTGGACATGCCTGGAACACCTCCCTAGGGAGGCGCCCAGGGGCATCCTCACCAGATGCCCGAACCACCTCAACTGGCTCCTTTCGACACAAAGGAGCAGCGGCTCTACTCCGAGCTCCTCACGGATGACTGAGCTTCTCACCCTATCTCTAAGGGAGACGCCAGCCACCCTCCTGAGGAAACCCATTTCGGCCGCTTGCACCCTGGATCTCGTTCTTTCGGTCATGACACGCGCAAAGTGTCCCAGTTTTAGTTCCGGGAAATCTGCTCACCCTAGTGTTGTGGAACAGCACTAAGCTAGCTAGCTAGCGAGCAAGCCGAGCCATCAGCAAGGTGACGTAAATTGCAAGCGATGTAGTTCACCGAGCGGTTTCACACAAGACTAAGTGGTCATGTGGCGGCCTCTAGCGGTGCGGGTTCGAATCCGACCTGCTGCCCTTTGCTGCGTGTCATCCCCCATCTCTCTCCCCCTTTCAAGTCTATCCACTGTCACTTCATAATAAGGGGGAAAAGCCCCCAAAAAAGAATCTTTAAAATAATAAAAAAGACTAAGTGGTCATACGACAAACAGAGACTTTCTTGTGTTGAAAAAATCTTTTAAATTGACGTACATCATGTTTGTAAACCATGGCTCAAATCAAACATGATCTAAAAATAATTTGTCTCTCCCCGTTCACTACCATGTATATATTTTCTGAATTAAGGTCCCATGAGGTCCACCGGAAGGGGAGGTACTTTGCCTCTCTATATACGTTTAATCCTCCAGGTACATGCAAAATACGCTGGCAAGTATGTGAACAATGCTGTTTGTCTACACGTCCGCATTGTTAAAAAGCAAGTATATTGGTGCCTTAAGTAGCTAACTATACATGCATAAAAATGCTTTTGGTTCACAATAGTGTCTGAACTGATTAAATTAGCAGCACCTGATCAGATGAGTGTGTGTGTGTGTGTGTGTGTGTGTGTGTGTGTGTGTGTGTGTGTGTGTGTGTGTGTGTGTGTGTGTGTGTGTGTGTGTGTGTGTGTGTGTGTGTGTGTTTTCCCAGCAAGCAGAGGAGGCCACCACCCAGAGCAGCTCGTAAAACAGACAAGAGGACAGCTTCTCTGCGCAGTGGGCCTGTTATGAAATGAACATTTAAGTGACATGCTAATGACCTGGAAGGTGGACATACTGTATGTTATTTTGTGCCTTGCGATCAGAGTGCTGGATGAATAACGTGTAGAGCTGCTGAAAGCGAGGGACACCAGCACTCTCTGCCTGTGTCTGTCCGGCAGGTGTGGATAGTTTTTCAGTATCCTATCACGACTGAGGATGGTTTACATGGCCTGCTTGTTGCGACAATGACAGACTTTGGTAGAGCACACACATGCCCATGCAGCGTGATGTGGAGGCCACTTCAAGAGCTTCTGCCATCCAACTCTACCGTCTCATCCCATTCTGGTAAATACACAAGAACGGTATCACTCCACATGGACATCATTCAACACAGCCAGTAACTCAGCAGTATTTTCTTTAAAAATCACAATTTTGTCACAGTCACTGATTGTTTTATTAGGTTGTTCCCTTATGAATGCAGTTAGTTTCAGCAGTAATTGTTATTATTGCTATTATTATTTTACTTTTCTGTGAGATTTTTGGAGGTAAAGGAACTTTTGTTAAGCTGTATCCAAGTCTTGTGAATATGAAATGTGTTTCAATATATATAGGCTATAAATCATATTTCCGTACAAGACCTATATGTACATTAAAGGTGTAAAGTAAGATGTTGTATATATAATTATACATGTGGTCAGGCTAATCAACAGTCCTCTGTGGTAAATAACCAATTTAAGTAACAATTGCAGTGGGCCATACAGTAAATTAATTATATCCTGTGTTTAGTCTTGTTATGGTTGAGCCCTGAGGCAATTCCCCAATCAACTGACCATCTGCACAGGAAAGATGTTAAGAACTAGTAGATAAGTCGAGCATCTCAGCCTACTGAATCAGTTTCAGTCTGACAAAAGGAAGACATTGATTCCTTACTTAATGTTTGAAATATTCTGATGCACATCTGGCTTCTTTTTTTTTTTTTTTTTTAAATGTGCCTGACAGAATGGTGATGAATTTCAGGCCAAACTCTGACCAATCATGTTTGGTTAGTTTGATCAGAGGCTCCTTTTACATCCATTCTCAGTTCATATCAGGAGACACTAGACTAGCTGTAGTCGAGATTTATGCTGACTGACGCACACAATGCTAATGCATTGCACAGTGCTGTCAGGCACACCTTATACATAATGTTATCCTGCACTTCAGTCATTTTAATATGTAGAAATGCGGAATAACACTGTTCATATTATCTGCTTATGGACTTATGTCTCCACACAAGGATCAAATTATTATCTATTGAAACTATACTATATGCATGCATTGTATATGTTGGTGCCTCCCTGCCAAGTTAACATTACCACAGTATAGTATACATATGAACTATAGAGAGGCCACATATGCAAAGGGCTTGAAATCATCATCCAGCAGCTTGGTGTAGATCATAGCAGCTCAAGCCCATAAGCATAAGCCCATTTATAGCTTTGGATGTGACAATAACATTGTAGGTTTGGCATAGTCTATATCCACGACGTTCCACTTCCAGGACTGCTCTCATTCTGCCGGAAATTCCGCCAGATGTCACTCTTTTCGGATGTCCGTTTTCGGATGTCCCGTCACCTTCCGTTTTTGTGTTGTAATTTTAAACTCAGGTGGATTTATGATGACTAAGGTTAACTGCTCCTCAGATCTCTGCAGGGTAAATGCAGACAGCTAGCTAGACTATCTGTCCAATCTGAGTTTTCTGTTGCACAACTAAAACAACTTTTTAACGTACACAAAACAAGTTCCTTCCCAAGGCTACTTTGCTCCGCAGCGCTGTGGAGGGAGGTCTGGCAATGCGAGACTAGGTTTGGTGTGACCAGCACCATTGCATCTCTAAAAAGTATATAATTTTAATCCAAGTTGCTCTGACCCTAACTATGTTCATATTGCAGCACTGTCACGGTCCTTCTCTATGGCCATTAGTCTTTTGGTTTGTAATATCTTTTGGACCGTGTGACCATGAGTTTTTGTGGTTTTTGAGTTTCCTTTGCTTGTGTGTACCTCATGTGTCCCTGTAGCCCTGCCCTGCATGTCTTTCCTTGTTCCCCTGTTTTGTGTCTACCCTTGTCAGCCTGTCTTTGTGTGATCGGTCCTTGTTGTCTTGTTACCACCGTTGTTATCCTGGGTTTTGTTAGTTTCCTGTCTTATTTTGGAGTCTCTCTGTTTCTCCTGTGTCATGTCTTGTTTTACATCCTGCCTTGTGTGTTTTCCCACCTTGGTGATTGTCTGCTGAAGAACGATAAATGTGGTTCTGGAACCTCAGGCACTCGGGCCCTCTGATTCTGACTCCAATTTGCCTTATACTTTAAACTATCCCTCTTCAGCATATTCTTTGAATGATCTCTCAACTGGTGGACTAAAATAAATCACTGAGACGATAGAATAAAGTTTTTTAATAATAGTATTTTAAGAATTACAATACACGTGGGCCCACAACTGAGACTTCCGATGTCTCCCAAGTTCTGAGCGCTTATTCAAAAGTCACAATTCTATTTATCCTGTCTGGGCTGTCCTCTTCCTCCGTCAGGCAGGATGTGATTGTGGGCACATGGGGGTTGCTGTCTCCATGCCCCCCAGTCAGTAAGGATGTCTGTTTTCACTCCAGGTGAGCATGAGACAGAAACCCAATTGTCTTGTCTTCCTCCTCTCCTCTTCGTGACCTCTCCACCGGGCGCCTATAACACACGCACATCCCTACCAGATGTTTCCTGTCATTTGTGATTCCTCTGGACAACCTGCACCCAAATTTTTCTCAGAGACTGGACACCACTGAAGCAACGGAAATCATAATATACTTATCATACAATAACTTGAATAATATGTCACATCTAGGTAAAATACATATCTAAGAAATAGAAATATCTCAACACTGCCCTGCCCTGATGTGTTTCAACTGTTCATTAGCCCTCATGTCACCTGTCCTTCGTTACTACCATAGACCTTTATATTAATATTTACAGTCTATGGTTACTACCTTGTGTATTTAGTCTCTGTGCTTTCTTTGTTGTCCGATCGTGGTCATTCCCTGCGTCTCTGCATAGTTGCTTCCAATTGGTTTTGGCTTTTCAGTTTCCCAGTGTGTATTGGATTTTGTTTGGATCTTGCGTTTACTTGGTTCAGGATTGACCTGACTTATTCTAACTCTTCCTGCTGCCTCTTTGTCAATACATTCTGCATTTTGGGTCCAAGCCTGCAATTCCAAGTTGTGACAAGTGCATGATTTCTGGTAAATGGCTTTATGAAGTAGTATGTGCTTTATGACTTTTGTGTTACTGTAAGCACAATATTAACAAGGTGTTTTACTCAGCTAACCCTGGCCCCCGGGATGTGGAGGTTGGGCTGGTGAATGCTTTGTGTCCTGTGTACCACAGTGTCCCTAACTTAACCAAGTGCTTATTTCCCATAATCATAATGATAACCACACACGATGGTTGCCATGCGCAGATGTTGAAGAAATATTTGCTTTAAATGTTTTGGCAATGGCAATTAAAAACGTGAAATATTATGACTTTGCAGAAGGGTTTAATATCAATGTTCTGCTGTTGTGTTCAGCATGGCAGAGGCAGTTCTGTTAGTGATCATTCTGGCACTGTTGCAAAAAAAATATTCAATTCAAGAATGTTTCACAAATTCTCTTGTGCCCACTTTGCCCACAAGTGGTTGTAATGACACAGCAGAAATGGTCGAGTACCATTGATAAATTAAATCATTATGTTAATAAAAACAAAAATTCTGTTTTCTTTGAGGATCATCTTTAACATGTTCAGACATCTGGGAACATGCCAGATTCGCCCTGGATCAAATTTAATCAAGTTGAGCATTCTTGAGCTTTTTCATTATCTTTTCAACTTCTAAGAACTCTGGTAAGAGTGCTGCTTCTGAGGTGAAAGTGGGACTGTTTGTTGCAAGGTACAAATGCAGTGTCATTCATGAAGCTCAAATGAAAAAAAAAATTGTATTTGCAATTATAGCTTTATTAAAAATATTAAAGTACTGAAAGCTGCTCTGCTCTGTCTTCTAATCTTAGATTTATTTATTTTTTGATAAGATATTGTCTGACCTTTATCCGTATTCTTTATGAGTAAACACAAACATTTTTATTGTTGTTTCCTGATAAGTTTTGCTTATTCTGTAAAGTGTTTGCAGAAAAATGTGTTTATACTCAGCAAAGTAAGGCATTGGAAAATATCTTGTTGGCACTGGTATAAAAACCTTTGGACCATACTCAGCCTTATCAGATGCTGAACCAACTTTCATTTGCAGGTGCATAAAGTATGTAGTACCACACACACAATTTCTATCATGACTGTGAGGAAGCAGCTGTTGAGGGATTTTAGCTGTCCACAAAAATTACTGTTTATCCTTTGTGTATGTTTAAGAAAAAACAGTAATGCGAGTCATGCGAAAAACTTAGAAACATATTTTATAACTGACATGGTGGTTACCAAACTCACACACACACACACACACACACACACACACACACACACACACACACACACACACACACACACACACACACACACACACACACACACACACACACACACACACCAGGGTCTTAAAAAGTCTTAAATTAGCATAAGTATTGTTTTCTAGGTCTTACATTTTTTTCAACAGGTCTTAATTTTCCTACGTCCATGTTACAGAGCAATGTTTTTTTTATTCCATGGTGTTAGTCACGTTAGTCTTTCTTTCGCTTGTTAAAAAATAATTCGCTGTAGTACGAATACAAATGAGACCAACTTAAATTGCAGCCAAACAGCTTCCGCGTTATTGGTGCAGGTCTCTTTCGGATAGTAGGCTAGCCTACCACAGACATAAAACGGATTTTATTCTTTAGGTATGTGGAAGTGTAAGTTTAGTGATAGGCTACTTGGCTTGAAAAACTGAATTTAGGGCAACACTGGGACAACAGTCTGCTTTTAAAGTGTAGTAGAGTAGCTGCACCATACACTGGTGGAGCTCAGAGCAGAGTTGTCAGAGAAACAACACAGATAGGACATAATGGTACATTCAATTAGGCCTACAGTTGGTAAGCAGTTGGTTCAGTACAGTTGGTTATTGTAAAATACCCTTTTGTCATCTAGTGGTTATTCTTTTTGTTGTAACTGCAAATGACTGGTAAAATAAGTTTTGTAATAAATGTTACATTTTAAATAAATTGTTTGACCATATATGGTCATATTTGACCATATGGCCTTAGTAGTAAACAAGATGTGCTCTTTATTTTAAAATATTGATTTAGGCACCAACACCATTTACAAAAATATCATTTTAGGACTGGTATCGGAAAAAAACGAAACAATACCCAACCCTACTCTGTCCTCCACAGGTGACTAGATCTTATATATATATATATATATATATATATATATATATATATATATATTATAATGTGAATGAGGAAATCTGAGAATTGTTTCAGATGATGTTTCCTGACTCTGACATCTTTTTTTGTTATGTTTTTAATGTCATGATAAAGGTCTTAAATGTCATTCATAATAGTCTTAAAAAGGTCTTAAAAAGTCTAGTCAGACTGTTCACATTGATTTTTGAATCCAACTTTCTTCATGAACTGTCAATTCAATTTTATTTATAGTGTCAAATCATAACAAAGTTTACAGATAGAGTAGGTCTAAAACACACTCTATCATTTACAGAGAAACAACAATCCTCCCCAAGAGCAAGCACTCTTTGAAACAACATGGCATCATGACTTTGCGTTAACATACACACCACTTTCCTAAAGGCAAATGGCGTGTTATCTGTACGCATTTTGAGCTATCCACGTGTATGTCTACGCTGTATACAGCAGATGTAAACATACACACCACGTGGCATTGCCACGTTGCGTGTTATCGTGAGAACGTGACGTACTATCGCGAGGACAATGTCACGCATGTAAAAAAAAAAGGTTGGGTTTAGGAAAAGAACAAAAAAACGACAAAACGCGGAAAAAATGACAAAAACACGCTAAGGAAAACAATAAACGGTTGGGTTTAGGAAAGAAACATTGGGGAAGGCTTAAAACAAAAAAAAGAAACAAAAGAAAAACGACGTTGGTTGTTTGGCTGAAACACGGCACACGCGGGACGCGATCCCAGCTCTCCTGGGTGAAAGTCCTGTGTTTTACCCATCCGCGGACTTACGTCCCTTCATACTACTCGCTACGGCAAAAATTTGCACGTAATGTAGGTCAATGGCGGCTGAACTGTGTTGATAAACACGCTAAAAAAACGATTATGTGTCTTGATAACACGGCAAAATGGCATACGAATTGGCGTGTCAAACATACGCCATTTTATGAGATCAGTCTGCTTTGAAAAGAGTCGGCCTCTAGAGGGGAACGTACCCGGGAGGAGGTCAACAAGACAGTCGGGCCATGCAGCTGCATCAAAGTGGCCTGGGCCTTTTTAAAGACCTCCTTAAGATTTATGTAATCCTTGGGAACACCCGACAGATCGGGAAACTCCGAGGTAAGGTAACAGATAGACTAAGAGCAGATGACAGGGCAGGTCTTGGACAGACAGCATGACAATGAGCACTTGTTGTGTCGTAGCAATAACAACTCTGTCTTGATTTATTCACTTTACTTTATTCCAACCAACGTGAACAGGTAGTGTGCCAGCATACGTGTGTCTATCTGGACCACGACTCATCTCCTTCTCTCTTCTACTACATTCACTACTTATACTCTAAACTGGATTCATTGCGCACAGCGCCACCTAGCGCTAAGGTTGAAACACCACAGCACTCCAATGCAATATAGTTCCTGCAGCCCAGTCGATGTGTGGATTATATCTGCTTAGCCATGGAAACCCCGAATGACGCTGTTGTGGTGAATGGATAAGGTGAATGTTGCACCAGAGCCAATAAGGACTGAGACAGTGTGGTGACCCTGAATCAAAGGCAGGGGGGCATTTCTGAGTTCATGGTCTGGCTCACCAGCACCCTTTGGTTGACTGTTGAGCCATGTCTTTTAATGGGCAGGAGGAAACTACATGGCCACCCAAGCCGCAGTTCAAACAGCTGTTCTCTAACAGGCGGCGTCGTTCCAGCGAAGCAGAGCCGGATCTGCCCTAGCTGCATAGCCTCACCGGGTTACCGTTGCCAAAGGAAGCTCTGGAAGGTGGGATGACTGGCGAAGCGGCAGACAAACCCATCTCTCTCCTCTGTTCACTGAGACAGATGTCAATACAGATGGAGAGAGCAACCAGTTCATCCAAATCTGATGTGTTGTTAACGGAGGCAAGAACTGTTTTTTGACATCAATATGTAAGTAATGACAATTATTATTTAACACTTATTTATTCTGCAATATTTATCCATCCACAGACTTGTGTGTAATGTGAAAGGAGCCGCTCGTAGAGACGGACCCACAGAGAACTATCACTGACAGCAGCTTCTCTCAGCTTATCAGAACATCATTAAGCCCATTGGTTTTGGCTCAGCGATTCTGGCGTGTATACTCAGTACTAAACGGAAATAATTAATGGGGGAATGGACACAGTGGAGCATCAGTTCTGCTCTGACTGGAACTTCTGTAGGAGGAAAAACTTTATTGACACAGACCCATAGATACACATACATCTCATTGGCTATGATCATTGTCCATCATACAGTACCTGCATTAACCCAGCAAGCTTGCCTATGTGACAATATAAAATAAAGACTCATTTTCACAATTGAGAGCACATTTTTCACATATTTTTTCAGCAGCAGTAGCTGTTTACAGTGAAAAAGTCTACTCTAGCTGCTCAGCAGCAGACAGTTTTCTTTCCTTTTTAATTGCTATTTTTGTTTAAATTGTGTTTGATTATTGCTGATTGATTAATTGCTGAACGTGGTTTGTCATGTGACTACCTGTTCATAACAATCATGTGACTCTTTCCCTACTAATCATGTGACTACTGGCCAATTGGATATAAGGTACAGTTCAAATGCAAACATTTTATACTTGCCCTAATGAAGGCCTCAATGGCCAAAACCTGTTGCTATTTTAATGATTTAGCCAAGTAATTTAAGAAAGGCTTTTTAAACGTTACCCTCCTGAGTGCCTCAGTTTCCTTAATCCTTTGTACACTTGGATCCCCAAGCTGAAGAGCACCGGAGGGACACACTTCCTACACACCCGAGCAGAACTCCATGCAGCCTGCATTGAGACACAGTTAGAGTCTAGCTGGTGAACATAGTGGAGAATTCAGCAGCTAAAGAGCCAGATATTTCCCTCAGGAGTTGGTGGGGACCAAAACAGAGCTCGAAGAGTGAATATTGGACAGAAATATGACTCTCAAAGAATGCTAACGTTGCTCCACAAAAGGGCAACTGTTCAATAAATAAGTTTTATAAGGCAATGTCAATGTTCCACTGTACCGAAGTGGCCAAAAAATCAGTTAATGCAGGTTTAAGTGACTGTTACTGACGGCTTTCTGCAGTTAGTTAAAGTAAACTAAATTTTCACAGTAGGGAATTAGAGAAACCTGATTTCCCCAGCTGGATTAAAGCCAATTTCTTGGTAGTAATAAGTAGTAGTGATAGTTAAATTATGACTGAAGTCTGACTAAAACAAACAGGCCTGTGCAGAATCGATCATGGGTGATCCAATGCATGCTGGGTAGATTTGTGTCCGACTTGATCCCGACTTGCTCTGAAGTCATGCACACGTGGGCAACGGTAACCTCACGAGATCAAGGCGGCTGCAGGTTTGAGTTGCGCAGTTGCTTTTTACAGACTGCAAGACCCAGGCAGACCAGGACATGCTGGCAAACCCCTGCCTGTCAGCTGATCTAACAGCTGATTGGTTCAGAATTGACTCAACATGATGACGTTTTATATAAACTTGTTATAGTTTTGGAATTGGAGGGATTTTTATTGCTATTTGTCTGATTTAAAGGCCTATTCTGTACAGAACAAATTTTGTGTGGCTGATAATGACGTTTAGAAGTCAGAGAGACTAAATCTGTTCAGATTACAGATCATCTACAGTGTGCTGTTGTAAACATCAGCAACAGATCGCATGCAGAGCTTTTTTACAGCTACTCTGTCATATTAACAACAACTGTAGACTGTGTACAAGCTGATATTGGGGTCTGATAACATTTTATTAAATTGGAATTGAACCTAACAGGATGTGAGTGTTTCTGTGACTTCCTGTTCAGCCTGAAGGCTCCTGGAAACGGCTGGAAACTGTCCGACTTGACCGTGGCTTTTTGCCACCGCCCCCTGCTGCTGCCGCCTGCTCTCGTCTACTTTACAGGCGAGGCACAACTCATCTCGAGCTAGCCTAGTATTTACATTTACTAGATTAATACAGTGCATATAAACACATACTACCACTTCCTGTGTAGCCTGATTTCTCCCAGTAACGTGTTTTCAGGTGTGATTGTAAAAATACTGACAAAGGAGAGGTTAACTCTGAATCACAAGCACAGGGTGGGACTGCTACAGTACCATGTTCAGAGGATCATCATGGAGACTCCTTAGGCACTTTCAAGTATTTTTTTTTTTTGTTGCCGTTGAGGCTAACTCCGGATTTCCACTGAATGCAGAACGTCTGCGGCACGGCTGCGGCCATGACTGACAGCTGTAGTCACAAATTCACGTAGAATAGAACCACAAAACCAACAACAGTTTGTTTCCATCCAGAGGAGTAGAGGGGAAACAACTCTGTGCTGTGTTTTCAAGGTGTAGTGCAGGGAATATGATCCGCCGTGAGCACAGTGTATTTTATTTTATTTTGTTTCTGTGCTCGACTTTCTGTCCCGTACTATGTGCTGTGTGCTGAATTGCTGCGGAGGTCTCCGGCGTCCAGCAAAAATAGAAGCTATGCGTATCTGCTCCGGAGGGCTGTGGATCGGAGCTGTGCCGGAATCGGAACGCAGCCGTTATGCAGTCAGTGGAAATACACACATTGACTTTAATGGAAACCTAATGATTCCGCCGCCGTTCCGGAGCCGTTCCGGAGCCGTTCCGCAGCCATTACGCAGCCGTTACGCAGCCGGTGGAAATTGGGGGTAAGATGATTTTTAATGAGTTTATAAGGGCTCAGTTATTTTACATGATGGCTGTGAGCAAATTTCATTTAGTATGTATCCTGTGAGACAAAGAGAATCATTATGGTAAACTTTGAACAACAAACAAAAAGTATTTAATCCGTTTGGAAAATAACTGGCTGCTCTTTTCTGCCCACACAGCTGAGCATGGAAGGTGAATTCAAAAGCTGTCATGCTGAGCTGTTTATCTCTCTCCCATTTGTTCTAGTCAGAGTGATAGAGAAAGACAGAGTGGCGACACTCCCATTGGACTCCGTTGTGCACTTTTTGCTGCCTACTTCCGGGGTCTCGCATAGTTTCAAAAATCCATTCTATGGCGTTGGACATCATTCATTTCCATTGCTGGCCGTCGAGTAACTTCTGAGGTAAGTTGATTAAATAGCTACCTCTTTTGAATTGTCAACTCTCTATATTTTATCAGAGGCCCTTTATGATGCATATACTGATCTTTATTTGTATGTGCACAGCGTAATTATAAATATAATAATATATATTTTTATCTTGGTAGTCGACGACCGATTGCCTGCTAGTTTGTTAGCTCGACTTCGCCAGCTGTGAAGGTATCGCTACACCAACAATTACGAAGTTCAGTAGTGAATCTCTGACAACTTTTATTTAGTTAGTTATTGATGTTGGATTACTAGGATCATTAAGGTTGATTAAAGACGGGTTTTATTTAGGTTTTATCTGCTGAACCTGACGGTGTTAGCTAGTCAGCTGAGTACTGTGTGTCTGATGCTAGTAGGGTTAGCTAGTAGAAATAAGGTTGCGTTTGTTTAATTATACCCTGACAGGAAACTGTCTTGGGCTGCGGAAAGACTAAGACTGATGATCAATCACCTTGATCGATCATCTGCCACGATTGTATCCTTGTGTTCTGCTTGTTTATGTTGGATCATCGGGGGATTCGTGGGGTGCACAGAGCGGAACAGGCTAAGACGTTATCCAACTGCTGCGCACCTAACGGTGGACACCTCTGGTGGGATAGACTGGGGTGCTGCGGTGTACTGCAAGCCTCCGGGAAAATGAGGAGCAATACATGATAGAGCTGTAATCGGGCCTTAAAAGTACGGCCCGAAAAGGCACGAGCCCGACAGAGTTCGGCCCGAGCCCGACAAGTACATTTTGATTGACAGCTTTTTAAAAGCCCGAACCCGTTTACAGCCCGACTGTAGGCCTACAAAAGGCGGGCACACGCACCACTTGGTGGAAAAGGGAGAGAAAGAAAAAAGAGACTGCGCCGCACGCACACAGCTCCTTTGTCTTTCGTAAAATATTTGTCATATATACATTTTGTAACATCATTTATTCATGACTAACGGACGCTATAGGCCACTTGGAAGTTGGAACAAAGAAACAGGCTAAGTCCTCCAGAGACCAGCCTCTGTTTCACCTCCTCAGGATCCATTTTCACGCTAATCGAAACGCATCAGCTGACCGCTCATTTACCATGCAACCCGAAGCGCAAGCCCGAGCCCGGCCCGAGCCGTGGAAAATAATAGAAATTAAGACCGAACCCGACCGAACCCGTCGGGTCCCGTCGGGTTCGGGCAAAGATCTTCAGCTCTAATACATGAGTCATTTAATGCTAACTATTATTGTTTAGTTCAAGGTCATCTTGAAAGGGCTGTTGGATTACATGTATGAATACAAATTATTCCACACAAAAAATATCATAAGCCATAATGAGCTTTAAAATGTTTATTACACAGACAGTAGTGTAAACATTTGTGTGAACTTCTGGTTACCTAAATTGTTCCTCTTTCTTAGCACCAAGTTAATTATTTTTTGTTTCCTTTCCCCAACGTATTCCTCTCTTCTTAACACTTATATATACACAATATTCATCCCTGTTCCTTCACTTTGTTCTTGTTTTTCCAGTTAGATACACACACACACACACACTTGTTCTTGTTGTCTCATTCATTGTTTAATAAAAAAAAAAATACTATTTCATTCATTCATCCAAGCGTAATGAGTTGTTATTCTTTAATATATAGATACTTTGTGTATGGCTTAGTCTTAAAATGATCATGGTTGTGTGGTCAACTCCTGCCTCTTCAGAAGAAGTGGGCTGGACACTAAATGCTGAATGGACTGTTGCTACTCTGCTACTCTGCTTTCTCAATCGCTCTCTGACCACGGGTAAGTGAATCGGAATAACATTTAAAATCAAGGAAATCCAATAGTCCAGTTGCGCAAAAAAGAACATCTTGAGTCGTCTTTGATTTCAAAACAGAGATGTAGTAAGGTAAGAGTTAAGGTTAAGCCACTAAAGCCAGTAGCCTAGTGCTACCCATGCTAACACGAAGGTGAAGCTTTCCCTCAAACTTAAAAACGTATCTAAGTAATACTTTTACATAGCTTTCAGTTGTCACCCTACCACTCCAAATGTAAAACTGACATTTACAAATATGCCATAATGCAATAACAGTCAAAAAAGTACTTGGGTATGTGTTTTCATTTATACTTCCCATTCAATATCGCAATCGCTGCTGTCAATCCCATAGAAGAACATGACAATGCGGCGTGTTTTGGAACTATACAGGCTTACGTGAACCACGTGACCACCCTGCTAGCGAGACAAAAGAGTGTCTCAACTCTTCTCTCTCTATGGCTCTGGTTCTAGTTATTATCTGATTGTTTTTGCTGCATTTGTCAAAGCTTGAAAGTCACTGATGGTAGTCCCTTTGCTTGTTTTACATTTTTACAGGATCAGCATGCAATCCTTATTCTGCCAGGATATATACACAACCAACTTATTATTCATTCCAGCCGAGGAGTCAGCAGTTCTGTCTTGTGTTTACTGGGTACAAATCCCTGCTGCTGGCTGGAGCTGAAACCATTCATAACACAATAAAGATTGCAAGTCTGTGACACATTATTACCAGCCGCAGCGTATTGTTTTCACCCGGTGAGTCTCTGTATGTGTGTGTGTGTGTGTGTGTGTGTGTGTGTGTGTGCGCGTGTGTGTGTGTTTGTGTGAGTGATCAATGTGGTCCTAAAACACCTGCTGTAGAGGGAACTACCACAGAGCTTGTTTGGCTTTGCCACTGTCTGTCTGCGCAGAGATTTTGTCACTGTGATAGCATCACAACTGTGTAAGATGCAGTCACCAATATTTAAAGGGGTATCGTTGAGATCAAAATGAAGGCCGAGATCAAAGATGAGTGTTGTCCGAACAAGGGCGTCGAAAGTAGGGAAGGGGCCCCATTGGCCCCCTCATTGGCCCCTGGCCTGGATTGACGGCTGGTGTGATCACATCAGTCTTGTATAAAGTACTTGAAAGCAATACTTGAGTAAAAGTACAAGTATCTTACCAGAAAATAACTTTGATAGAAGTTAAAGTCACTTTTTAGAATATTACTTGAGTAAAAGTCTTCAAGCTATAGTGCGTAGTTTCTGTCGTCCCCATGAGGAATTCTAAGTAATGACAACAACACTGTCGGCGCGTCCACATGATACAAGCCATCCGTGACCACGCACCAGTGTAACAAATTTCTTCTGATTTTATTTTGTAGTAACGAGTAACTAAGATGCTCAGGGGAAATGTAGTGGAGTAAAAGTTTCCAGAGATTTAAATAACGAAGTCATTTAAATAAACTATAGTAACAAAGTATTTGTACTTTGTTAGATTACAACCCTGGATTCCATCACAACATGGTCTCTAGTTCTTCCTCTTTTCGTTTTTGCTTTGAGCCCTGCACGGTGAGAACATCACAGGAGAATCTGCACACAGCCTTTAAATGAGTTTGACTGGGAAATCTGACCCAGCTGTGGTCTTTACAACACAAACCTCTGACTGATGGACAGATAAGAAGGGATGTCAGAGGCAGGCTAGATATGCCCGAGAAAAAATTTGAGATTTCTGGAGGTCTGAATGCCATTATTTACAATTGTACTATCTATTGTCGTGGAATTTTTCCGATGAAGCAGCAGAATTTAGTAATATTAATGATCAAAATGAAAATGAATAACGACTGTTTGAGAATTAAACCAAAGTTTGGTCTTTGAGTATTTATTTAAATTTGCAAATGGAGAAATACAGTTTCACAAGTACCGCAGCACGTCTGAAAAAGTCTTCTAACCTAAAGTCTTCTGATCCGCACATCATATAGTGAAAACCTCTGTTAAGCCACCCCTCTAAATGTATCTTCTAGCATGTCCATAGTTGATCACCTTCCCCTCTGCTCCTGTTCTTTTCATTAGCCTAAACAACAGTTTATCTCAGGAGGCAGAAGGAGACACGGTTCAGACAGTTCTATGGCCTTCTTCACTTTATCTGCTAAAAGTTAAAACAAATGAGTAGCTGGAGTTCCTCAATAAAAACCCTACTAGGCTATAGTTGACGGCTGTAGCTGTTCCCCTTTCTGGTGCTTTAAAAGTCTACAGGAAGGAGCAGGATTGTGGAGGTTAGAAACAATCTTTAAACTAATGGTTAACATCACTAAACAAACGGTTAAAATAAAATTTGCCACCACACTATCATCACGTATCATCAATCTGTTAAGCTGGATATTTTATGGAATGGCAGTGTTTGGCAAGAAAAAAATACAAAACATTACTCAACAGAAAAACTAATTACTTATATTGCTGACATTACTATGCATTGCTCAGGCCAGCTCTGTCAACCGTGCCTTCTAACAAGACCAAAGCCTCCACATCAACACGTCAGATCCCTTGTGGTTGTTTAAAGGCCGTATAAAGTTATGTTTGAGGTAGATGGACCAGACCAGACTATTGATTCTATGTTTGGATGAATGACTGCTTTGGGTCTCCACAGGAACTCATTCATCAGATGTGAAAGCCACCTGGGCAATGTGTTATGCATGTTTTTTTGTGCTCTACATCAATACTCTACGTCAATGTATTTATTTCTCTTTAAATTTGAGACATGCAGAGTTTTTTTCCCACATGGGAGGGTGAGCAATAGGTCAGCACACAAAAGCCATAGTGTACATATGAAAAGGGCATTTATTTCCCCATCTAGGTGCATTGAATGCTTAATGTGTGGAATGCTAAACGTCAAAATGTCCAAAATATTGTAACGGAATTTGACAGCTGCTCAGCAACACCTCATGTGTAAACTGTAAACTGTATTACCTTCCAACAACTGCATGTAATCCATCTGCCTATGCAGCCTGTTTATAGGGATTATATGTTGGCCTAAGAAGTTAAAAATGTGATTTTGTCTCTCTGGCTCTTCATCAGCTTCTGTGCTGAGAATACTATAGTGGGATAAAATCCTTCCAGAGCCACTTACCAACATTGGGGTATGATTTCAACGCACAAAAGACCAAGTCCAAAACGAAAAACCATTTATTTCCATTTCAGGTACAGCGATGCAATCTGTGGATGGTGTGGTTGAACTGGTATAGCTACCCCCGGTTTAAGCCAAACCCCTCCCTAGTAGCAGATGTGATAATTAGCAAATAAGAAACTAGAGGGTATCAACCAAAATAATCAGGGGAGTAAACAACCTAAATAAGTGTGTAAATAATTATACCATTGATAATGTAGGCAGGCAATCTCATACTAATAGAACAAAAATTCGGTAAATATAAATGTAAATAAAATATATATGATAAACTTAGAAAATGGCTCCTACAACTACAGTAATAGCATTTGTTGCTAGTTAAACAGACATGGGTTTTAGGTTAACTATTACTTTACTGCAACTTTTTTGAGTATTTAAATTTTAGAGGATCAATAAAAAAAGTGGTCATTTCAAATGTGTCATGCAATGGGCACCCAGGTGGCTCAGTTGGTAGAACGGGCGCCCATGTGTAGAGGTTTGCTCCTCGACGCAGCGGGCGGGGGTTCGACTCCGCCCTGCGGCCCTTTGCTGCATGTCGTTCCCCATGTCTTCAGCTGTCCTGTCAAAATAAAGGCCTAAAATACCCAAAAATAATCGTAAATAAAAAATATGTGTCATGAAAAGTCAATTGAAGATGTGACAGACTGAAGATATTTGGAAGCCACTGGTTGTTGGCTGATGATGCTTTGCTCATGTCACTTGGACTTAGACAGTATGTTCTGCCTGTTGCTGGGCATGGCTCCACTGATGGCACATGGGCCAAATCAACCACTAGTTGATCAGGATGTCTTGGTCCTGTTTGTCTGTTTGGTTTCTACCTGATGCTGCTTCAGATCAACACACAGCACCATACCAAGCCACCAGTCTCTGGCATACTCAACTGGGATCTAGCTTTTGATTTCTTTAAAGGAACACGCCGACTTATTGGGAATTTAGCTCATTCACCGTAACCCCCGGAGTAAGACAAGTCGATACAAACCCTTCTCATCTCCGTGCGTGCTGTAACGCTGTCTGACGGCTCCAGCATTAGCTTAGCCCAGCACAGATCCTGCAGGTAACTGGTTCCAACCAGCCTACTGCTCCGAACTGTGACAAAAGTGACAAAATAACGCCATCATGTTCCTGTTTACATGTTGTGATTTGTAGAGTCACAGCGTGTACAAAAAACAATGTAACATGAGACACAGCCATCTTCTATCCGTAAACAAACCGGGAACTATATTCTCAGACAGGCTTGCTGCGAGTATATCACTCCGCCCAAGTACTATATTATTCCGCCTGAGAATATAGTTCCCGTTCTGTTACGTTAGAATAATCTGTATCTCATGTTATGTTTTTTTTGTACACGCCTGCGAACTCTAAACATAACATGCTAAATAGGAACATGTTAGCGTTGCCTATCACTTATTCGGAGCAGTAGCATTACTGGAACCATTCACCTGCCTGTTCTGTTATGGGCTGATGCCGCTGGAGCCGTCAGACAGCGTTACAGCACGCACGGAGATGAGAAGGGTATGTATCGACTTGTCTAACTCTGGGGGTTACGGTGAATAAGCTAAATTCCCAATAAGTTGGCGTGTTCCTTTAAAGGTCAGGACATCGTCTTCAACTGTGATTGGTTCTTCTAGTTTACTTGTTGCATAGAAGAACTGCCGTGCCATGACCTTTGTCCTGGAAATGGGTTGAAAGTAATGAAGATTCGTAAATCTGGGGTCCAATTCAATTCAAACAACTTTATTTATCCTACTAAAGGGTAGTGATGGCCAAATGAAGCTTCGTGAACCATTTTCCCTTTTTTCTGAGCCCACTTGATGGGGCTCTCTCTTCAACAAAGGGTTGAAAACACACTGAATTACCATTCCTTTAACCTTTTTCTTTGAACAGAGAGCGCCATCTAGTGAGCTCAGAAAATAAAGACAATGATTCACAAAGCTTCATTTGACCAGTCAATCAGTCACATAGAAAACAAACAGAGCAGAAGAAACACCATTGTAATCATTCAATCAACCAACATGTCAATAGCAGCCGGTCAACACATGGGTAACCCAGGCAAGAGCAGCAAAACACACACAGGTTGCCAAATTTGTGGCAACCTGTGTGGCAAATGGCATTAAAGAGAATTTACAAGAAAGAATATTTACCGATGATTCTATTAGCTTTCTGGAATACCTGTTTCTTCCAGAGGGAGCTCTTGTCTGGTTTCTGAAGTCCAGTGATCTTAGAGTTCATATATTTTCAATAACTATAGAGCGGCATCTTTGCTTTCTCAGTTCTCAAAAATATTTGAACAAGTCTGTGTCACAAGGCTGGATAGCTTCATCCATGAAAATAATTTACTGATGGACAGTCAGTATGTGTTCAGATCAGGTACATCAACTCTACTGCACTCATACTAAAAAGTTAGTAGAAAGATGAACAAAGTGTATTGAAAATAAAAACGTGGTGGGGAGTTTCATTGGTCTTAAAAAAGCTATTGATACTGGAAAAATGGAAAGGTATGGCATCAGAGGTGTGGCCTATGACTGGTTTGTTCAAATGTGTCATCACGGTCAGTGCTGTAATGGGAAAACTACATTTAAGCACAATTCCTTATATTTTTATGTTTAATTCGTACTTTCCTGCTCTCACAAATGCTGAAAGAGTTTATCTCATTTCCCACATGCAGATTTATATTCTAACTTTGTGAGACATGCAGTGGAACATTATGTGAGCACTGTTAGCCTGAACCGATAAAGGTACAAGGTCACCCTAAAACTATCTCATGTTTTCCCATGCCAGTTAAGATGTAACTGGGGGGTGAAAGTCATACAGGGAGGAGGAGGTGAGATGTCTCCAAGATGTCTCTTGTATTCCTCTGATTGTCTTCATGTGTATCAGATTGCCTGTCAAAATTGTAGCGTCATAATAATCCAAGTGCGTGTGTGTTGTCACTCTGAAGATGCATAAAAGCCTAGTGTTCTTGTGCACTCATTTGAGAAACTGACTCCACACTGGGCTGCGGCCTTTTGTGAAATCATGTTGATCCTATTTGCAAACATATCTTTTTTAAAAAAATACAAAAACCCAACTTGGTTTTAGTCTCAGTCTGTCTTATTTGTTTCAATTCACTAAACTCTGAAATTTCCCCCCCTGCTGCAAAGGAAACTTCCACAACAGTGCGCCTCAGCATTTCCTGTGGCATCCCACAGGGGTCTTAATGAGTTTGTAAAGTATCAAATTTACTAAAATGTATTGTTTTTGAAGATGACACATTTTTTGGTTGTGGGGATGACTTACAGCACATCTTGAAAATGGTCACAAAAGAAATAAATAAATTAAAACTTAAAAAAAGTAATCTTTAAACTTGAACTAAACTAAATGAATGTTATTTGGAAATTGCACAATAAACACAGATAGTAGTTAAAATAGTAACTGATAATAAAATAATTGAAAGAGTCTATGAAAACTGGGTGTCGTACTTGACTACTGTTATATACTATATCTGTGCACTAAGATGGCCAGGAGCATTGGGATATTCCCAATCGCTTCTATTGTGTGGAAGTTTGGGGAACCACCTACAAGAGCACCTTACATTGCAAACAAAGAGCAATCAGCATAATAAATCATGCAGGGTATCATGAGCACACTAAACATCTGTTTGTGGAATTCACAATCGTTGAAATTTATGGACATTGTCAAAATTTAAAACTGCACAATTTATACTTAATACATTCTTTAAATGTTTAAGGATAGAGAGGGGGGGATATCATCTACGAGGTACATTTATGTTGAAATCCTCTTGTACAAACTACTCTTAAAGCATGTGCATTTCAGTTTGTGGGGTGACCTTGAAATTATTATACAGTTAAAAAATAGAAAATAAATTGATATTTTGATTTCAGATTTGATCTGGAATAATAATAATGATAACGATTTTAATAATGGGCCAGGATTCTAAATTAGTGGTTGCAACGAGAGCCTTGATTCTCCTCCTGGTCAATGTAAGGTATTTGTTCAGGTCCTATCCCCTGACCAGTCGGCTATCCTAACCTTAACTACTCAAGGTCAATGCCTAATCCCAACCAATCGGGGTTCTTCGTAGGGCAGGACTTGCCTAGAAGTTGCATGGGATCCATAAAATCAGTTATGTAGGCTACATAACTGATAGACTGGAAAGAAAAACGTTACCGCTCAAATAGGTAGGCTAGGGTCTCAATATCATCTCCCGACATATGTTTAACACCCTGCGAAGTAATACAGCTTCTTCATCAAGGGGATCGTCAACTAAAGGAAATGCCATGTTTTGAGAAAAAACATGAACTGCCCTGAAATGTGGCTGCTATAGACTGAATGAATGAGGAAATGAAAGAGTGCTGTGTCAGAGGGAGGAGACTGAGAGAAACTCGAGGTCTATTGAAAAATACCTGCTCCCGACCAGGTTAGGTTCACAGGCTCAGTTACCATAGTAACTGACTCTGAGGTTAAGTACCCTCTCTTTCTGAAACAGAAAACCCAGAGTTTCCCTCATCTCAGGGTTCACTAAACCTGCTTTCTGAAACGGACCCTTGGTGTGTGTGCGTGCGAGTGCTGGGTTTTTGCTTTCTTTTTTGTGGGTGGGCTATGAAGACAGGTGTGTCCAGTACATGGGTTTGAAGATCCTTTTGTTACCACTTATCTGTACAACACTTTGTTTATGCAAATGTCACTAACTTGGAAAAAACAATAAAGAGATTGGGGTAAAAAAGCCTCCACCATTCAAGTTAACAGCCAAGTGTGTCAAAATAAGCATCTGTGCCCCACACATGAAATGAATTCCCCTAACTACGTCAAGATTTGACTTCACATTTACATCTGCAGCTCAGTGACAGCAGAGGTTTCTACACTCACAAACAGCCAATACTTTACAGTAAATCATCACTCCATTCTGCAGATTGGGATGGCATGGGAATGACAGGCAAATTAGATATTTTCTCTAGAAAGCCATTAAACAATTCAATCTCACCACCCACCCACACCCAGATTTAGAAGAATTGCAGATAAATTCAAGTTCTCTCCCAACGAGTGACAGGTGATGGATATGTTAATTATACATCTTGCCAATCCAGCTGTTGCAGCATTAACACATACCTTCAAAGTGGGGTTAATGTTATTGTACAATGTACATTATGGTCTTTAATACTTCCCCACTCTACACTGCTGAACCCACTATAATTACAGTTTATGGATGTATGCCATTGCTCTTGGGAGGAAATAATTAGCTATTGTAGTCTAGTAGAGGCAAACCTTGTATAATCAATCATCAGTTTGTAGTTTCACAGTTGGAAGACAAACGCTGTGTGTCAGTGAGTCATTTTCTCAACATAGCACTGTTGCGTGCCTTGTTGGGTATAATTGTCTAACATTTGAGTTGATCAGCAGGTTCCCATCCTTTGACTCATAAATTCATCACTCATGGTTCTAGGTTGAGAGCGGTGGCATGCAACCAATGTCTGAGGACACACACACACACACACACACACACACACACACACACACACACACACACACACACACACACACACACACACACACACACACACACACACACACACACACACACACACACACACACACACACACACACACACACACACACACACACACACACACACACACACACCTGAGGCTGTCTATTTCTTCTCAAGCTCAACAGCATGTCAGACCATTACACGCAAATACTTTATTTTACACAGTTTATTCCTGAGGACAGCACCCTGGCTACTCATGTAGGTATGTCTTAGTCAGGCAAAACAAAAAGGCATACTGAAAACACATATAGTAACTGAACATAAATACAAATGACCCAAAATCATAAACATGCATTTATAGAGAGATGGTAAATAAAGTTAATGGACAAAAACCTGCAAAACAAGTTAAACACCATGAAAACAAACATTTCACATAATGCACTGAAAAACACACTAGACATCTGCTAAGTGCCGTACACTTGCACTGCCACCTTGTGGCCATTCACAGACCACATATAGTGATTAGACAGTCCTGTCCTGTCCAACGCTCCTCCTGTCCAGTCTCACAGAGCAATGAGTATTTATGTTACTTCTAAAGATTGGTTAAAGGAAAACTACAGTTTATTGCAACTTGGGGTTTATCTTCATAGCTCTGGTCCTCGGCTCTATACGTTATGAGGTTGTACACACCAAAGTGAACTCCTGAGATCTGTGAACGTGGGGACATCACTACAAATATGTCCAATGAGCAGTCACTCAAACAGGTTGGAAATAAAGCCAATAGCTTAAACAAAAGTACTTGGACGAGAAAAACAGCAAATGGTGAAAAAAAAAGATTTTTTTTTTTTTTAAAGAAAGGTTGTCCTCCTATTAACTTACACTGTAGCTTGTTTCTCTGCTGCCGACTGCAGCGATCTCTCTTAATACTGGACCAATGTCAAAGATTGTTGTTCCCATCAGTCACTTAGACACAAAAACATAGGATAATAGGGTCCAGGTTGAAAAAAACTGTAGTTACCCTACTGAGAGACCTAAGATACAATGTTTGACATGAATTTCTAAAATGTCCAAAAGGCAGGTGATGAAGATGTAAATGATTCAGGAAGTTACTGTAGCGCCTTCAGATCATCCAGAGGTTAGCACGTCACAGTAGCATCAGGCTCTGTCCTCATGTCCTCAGATCTGATGTCATCTCTTTAAAAGGCCGTTAATAGCTTTGATTTCATCAGTGGACAGAGGAGAAAGATTGTAGCCTCTCAGCTCAGTTTTCCCTGCAAACAGACAAACACACCTGCATCATGCCCAGACTGCTGGGAGGACATTCAGAGTACTGACAGACCAGCTTTGACTTCCGTTACCATCAAGTTCTAAGGAGGTATCATTCAGTGAATAAAAGCAACACCATCCATTTGCACTGGATTTAATTGTGATGGAGGTCTTTTTACAAAAATAACACAAAGGATTTCCCCTTTTCAACTGGTGTATCAAAGGAATAAGTATTGAGTTGCAAGCCGTCACTGAACCACTGAGAGACATTCAGAGTTCACACAGCATCAACAGAATGACCGGTGGAAAGAATTTCAATTTGAAATGTGTTAAAATAGGCCACAGGGATTTCCATATCATTTGGTCTATTAAAACAATGAACAGTCATGTTTTATTCATTTAAATGACTGTAGACCGTAGCGCATGCGATAAAGGGAAAAACTTTATTTGTATGCGCTATGGTTGAATTCACTAGACTACCGTAGGTTTACAAACTACAAACGGCGACAAGCAAGCGGGAAGGTCAAAGCCCAAGTCATGGCGAAACAGGGAAATATTGCAAATTACTTTATGAAACCAAGCAGCAGCTGGTCTAACGTAAATTAAGCTAAGAAATAGCCGGCACCAGCTACAGCCCCTCTCATTAAAGGGTAACTACCATTTTTTTTCAACCTGGACCCTATTTTCCTATATTTTTGTGTCTAAGTGACTGATGGGAACAACAATCTTTGACATTGGTCCAGTATTAAGTGAGATCGATGCAGAAAATAGGGTCCAGGTTGAAAAAAACGGTAGTTACCATAGTAAAAAAAAAATACAAACCTTAAAATCAAGTTCATAAAGTCACTTTCTTTGCATTCATTTGATTCCCAATCAATATACACTGGTATGGATTGCTTTCCATTGTTAATATGTACTTAAAAACAGTTCTGAAATGCAAAGTAATAGAATTTTAATCATGTGATAAAACATGCGATTAACTATTAGAAATTCAGCAATTAATCACGATTTTAAAAAATGAATCGTTTGACAGCCCTAATATATACACTCACCTAAAAGGATTATTAGGAACACCATACTAATACTGTGTTTGACCCTAACCTATCAATATGGGCCAACATTTCTAAAGAATGCTTCCAGCACCTTGTTGAATCAATGACACAAAGAATTAAGGCTGTTCTGAAGGCGAACAGAAATTGAGACTCATCAGACCAGGCAACATTTTTACAGTCTTCAACTGTCCAATTTTGGTGAGCTCGTGCAAATTGTAGCCTCATTTTCCTATTTTTAGTGGAGATGAGTGGTACCCGGTGGGGTCTTCTGCTGATGTAGGCCATCCGGCTCAAGGTTGTTTGTGTTGTGGCTTCACAAATGCTTTGCTGCATACCTCGGTTGTAATGAGTGGTTATTTGAGTCAAAGTTGATCTTCTATCAGCTGGAATCAGTCGGCCCATTCTCCTCTGACCTCTAGCATCAACAAGGTATTTTCGCCCCCCAGGACTGCAGCATACTGGATGTTTTTCCTTTTTCAGACCATTCTTTTTAAACCCTAGAAATGGTTGTGGGTGAGAATCCCAGTAACTGAGCAGATTGTGAAATACTCAAACCAGCCCGTCTGGCACCAACGAACATGCCACACTCAAAGTTGCTTAGATCACATTTCTTTCCTATTCTGACATTCAGTTTGGAGTTCAGGAGATTGTCTAGACCTGGACCACACCCCCTAAATGCATTGAAGCAGCTCACATGTGATTTATTGATTAGATAATTGCATTAATGAGAAATTGAACAGGTGTTCATAATAATACTTTAGGTGAGTATATATATATATATATATATATATATTCATGATTTTGTCCATGTTGATATTAGCTGCTTTATTTACATTTATTAAAAACGTTGCATTGTTTATCTTTTCATATAGCTAGCTAGATGTCTAAACTCTGGGACAAGGCCGTTATGTTTAAATAACTGCCATGCTGATTCCAAACAGACAGCTTTGCCAAGGCAGTTTGGGCTTCAGATTAGAGGTCGACCGATTCATCGGTTTTGCCAATAAATCGGCACCGATAGTTGATTGGTGGAACTATCGTTATCGGCAAAAATCCATACTGATAGTTTTTCCTGGTTGCGTCCGTTGCTGGAGCGGCTGAGAAGCGCTGTCATTCATTACACAGTACACAAGAGCTGAGAAGGGTCTGCTGGCATCATGCATTACAATAGCGGCCTCTAGAGGCAAAATAAAAACCATCACTGATGCCTCGTGTTGTTTATTTTCGACACGCGTTACTGCGCGCTGCACGGAGAGCACATGCTGTGCGGAGAAGGCTGATATCAGATGCGCGTTTAAAGCATCGACAGCAAAAAGGTATGTATACAGTACATTTTGTCATATCATTATAAAGTTATTAATTTGTTGAATAGATGCTGCGTTAGTAGAGAAAGAACAGCACAACAGTATGTTTGTTTGCTTTCGAGGCTGAGATGACGCTAAACATTAGTAGTAGGCTAACTTACCTCAAGCGGTTAAACATTGACAAAAATAAACGCAAGTCTGACCCAAATCGTCCACGATCCGTCTAGTGGCTGCCGCTGGAGAATTGAGATGTGTAGAATCGACAGCGCATTTATTTTAAAATCCTCAGCGGAGGAGCATCAACAACTGCCCGAAAGCACGGTAGCGTTATATGGTGGAGCGAGATAGAGTGTGAGTGAAGAGAGCGAGCGCCCAGCGGCGTTAGAACAAAGCTGTGATTCATTGAAATAAAACGTGTTTTCGCCGATTCAGCTCTAGAAATGCGACTGTAGCAAGCATGTCACTATCACTAACTTTATCCACGTTTCTATTTACACGTAACAAATGATATATCCAGCTTCAAAAAAGTCTAAAAGTCAGAAGTTAGAACGAATGCATTGTGCAAAGAGTGGTTGCTATGGAGACGATACACAGTGTTGAGTTCTGTTGACAGTTGCTTTCCATTGCTCTGATTGGTTGTAGGTCTATCCAGTGAATGAGCATTATAATTCATATAAAGGACAAACTATTTACATTTCTTCAAAAAGGCCCAAATGTATGCCAAATCTCAAAACAGTGACGCCATTCTTCTCTGTAGAAGGTTTCAGACTCCCATTCTGACTAGAATCTGAGTAGGACCTCGTCCGGCTAGTTCTAAACCGTTCTACAGAGAAGAATGGCGTCACTGAGCTAGAAATGTATATATTTCTCTTATATAATTATAATGCTCATTATGTTTATTTTTGCACTGGATGACTCCAAATATGTAGGAGAACTGTTTTAGACAACACACATGCTTGTGTAGCATTGCTGTGGGTGTAATATCAATAAATATGACATTATTATTATTGATTATTGGCAAAAGTGTATTTTGTCTGACCTTTATCCAGTATCAATTCTAAATACTATCGGTCGATTAATCGGTTATCGGCAAATACGGCCCAACCTAGCTATCGGTATCAGTAAAATCCACTATCGGTCGACCTCTACTTCAGATAGCTTTTACAAATCATGTTCCGCTATGAACGTGCACACACGTATCACGGTCGGTCAGTAAAGGCGCAGTCGCAACGGTAGAGGTCGTTGCCGGTAACGTACTTGTATGACAGAGTGCACGGACCGAAGCTTTGGGACTAGCATCTAATAACTAGCAAGCACTTTCTTACCGCTGCTGCCGTCCAGTGTCTTCCTTGAACATGCGCTGCAGAAGCAAGCACCCGGCTCCCTCAATTTAAAGCCCATGTTGCAGGGTTTATTTTCTAACAAATTTTTGCAATTTGCTTGTTGGTAATAAACATTTAAACTTTTACCCAACAACATCAAATACAATGCATATCACAAAACTGAATAAAATACGAAAAGGTAGTACTATTTTACAGCGGTTTCTCCTTTCCCCCACAATGCATTGCATGACGTCACGTTCGGGAGACGACCAGGCGAAAGCCCCGTCTCGGTTCACGGTCACGGTTTCTGCCACTGGTCTGGCAAAATATGGCTTTTGGTCTCAACTGAGTCAATGTGTCTTTATGATGTAATAATATTGGAGGGAAAGTGAAACACAGCTTGGACGGGGATGCTGTTCGGCTTTTCACAAGTTTAGACAGCTAGCTAACGCTACGCCGACGTTTGCTAACGTTAGCGCAACAGCGTTAGCCTAGACTGCTAGTTAAATACCGGTATTACAACTGCCTTCGGAGCTGCGTCCACGTTGTCAACATAAGACATGTGGCATTAGTGCTCCTTTTGTGTCGTACTTTTATTGAATGAAATATTAAGCTTCGCTCCTACAAAATAGGTGTTTTTTTGTAACATTACACACAAAGCTAACTGGCTATAGTTAGCCTGTACGTATGCTAGCGGGATTAGCTAACGTTGTGTAGCCAGCCAGCAACTTCGGCAATCAGCAGTAGTTTCGGCGAGCTAACCAAGACAGTATGTCGCCTACAATCAACCTCTGCTGCTAAAAGCAGTCAATCTGCAGTGATGTTTTAAATGGAGACACATGGATGTGTTAGCTGTAGTGGTTAGCTCGCCGAAACTACTGCCGAAGCTGCTGGCTGGCTATGTAACATTAGCTAATGTCCGCTAGCATACATACATGCTAACTATAGCCAGTTAGCTTTGTGTGTAACTAACAAAAACTCACCCATTTCGTAGGAGCGAAGTTTAAAGGTGCAATATGTAATATTGTGTGTAATACTGGCAGCTAGCGGTTAAAATAGTTACTGCAGTACAAATTCAAAATACTGGAGAGTCGTTTCCCCCGCCCCCTCCTGCCCAGACTCGAAGTTCACGGAGGTTGCCAGGCTGAGACCGCAGCATTCACAACAATGTTGCTAGATGCTTTTCTCACATAGCCAGACATTACTTCACAGCACAGCAGAGTAGCTAACGTTAGATGCTAGTCTCACATAGCCAGACATTACTCCACAGCACAGCGTAGCTAACGTTAGATTCTGGCTATATTGACAGTCATAAAAGCCCGTGCTCATTCGGGGCTCTGTAACCAACTGACAGACACACTTTTTCGGTTTAAAATTACAGTATGAACCGCTAAAAACACAACAACCTCACCGTCCTCTCCACACGCCAGTCAGGCACACTTCCTCGGCTTAGAATTACAATACGAAACGCTAAAAATACCACTACCTTGCCGACAGAACACACTTCATTGGCTTAGAATTACGGCAACAATCGCTAAACACACTGCAAACTCACAGTCCTCTCTTTCCGATTTACAGCCCCCCTCTCGTGGTTTAAAATAACTCACCGTTGTCGGCTCCAGCCGCTGAAGAGGCTACATGCTGTAAACAGCCATGGGCTTGCCTGGTCCCCCGGTAACGTTAGCAGTAAGCAGGGTTAGCAAGGCAGCGTTAGCCAGGACCAGTCGGGATCACTTTACTGTCTCAATTGTTTTTGCAAGTAACCAACTCCGGTACTCTAGCTATATAATTCAATGTGAGTACACAAATGTTGAAATGACAAAAAATGCCCCTAGTAGCTGTGATAAATTAGCCTGAAGCTAATGCTTACCGGTTCAGGAGGAAATAAGCCAATTCTGCGTCCTTTTGGTCTCTAAGCTGTCTCCATCTTTCAAATACATCTCCAATATTTACCAGGGGGTTATTACGTCTCTGGTCACGCAACTGTTAGAAAAATGCTGTTTTCTTTTTTTTTAGGTCGGGTAGAATCTATCTCTGTTGATCCTGTTCGTTTGTTTGCTGCTTTCATGGCTGTACTACCGTTACAGCTGTAGCGTGCTGGGTTTACGTTTTTACAGGTATATCTGGCAACCCAGCCTGGCTGTCAAACTGGGCCGTTGATAACAACACACAGATCAAAACATAAACATAAATTCCGTCACGGAATGTAAATTTCAAAAAGAAAAATACTGAAATTAGCATTGTTGTCAGAAAAGATAGTATTTCAGTTTAACATGTTTCCTTAATATCTGATGAGGCATTGGTGTCATTTTTGGATTTATTACAGTACAAATATTACATATTGGACCTTTAACGTTTCATTCAATAAAGTTATGGTACAAAGGGAGCACTAACACCACAGGTCTTATGTTGACGACGTGGACGCAGATATAGGAAACTCCGAAGGCAGTCGAAATATTTACCTAGCCGTCTAGGCTAACGCTGTTGCGCTAACGTTAGCGAAACGTTGGCGTAGCGTTAGCTAGCTTAGACAGCTAGCTAGTAATATGTTGTAACTGGAGCTAGTAAGCTACCATCAAAACGTGAGATATCTAGCTAATCAATATGTTTACAACCGTCGGGGGGATTTCACAGGTGGGACTGGCAAGTTAGCCCATAGCTGGCATGATGCCTTCTATTTTCTAGATCTAGACAAGTTTGTCGGTACTTAGCTGAACTAACGACATGATCACTGTCACTAGATATAAAGAAAACAGTGACTTTCACTTGGTGCTATTCACTGACAGTAAAAACACTTCTTCCTCATCCCAGTCAGTCACCATAGTTCTAGTACTAGGCTGATATACACGTCTCCCCAACATGACGTCATCACCGAATTGCGTTAAAAAAAACACTAATACCAAAAACGACACTGACATTTCGGCAAAGACCCGCCCTACTTTGCATCCGATTGGCTATAACTGGTTTCATTGGTTGGTGGAAGTTCGATGATTGGTTAAATCCAGCGCATTAAAACAAATCCCATGTGGACTTTTTAATTTATTTATTTTTCTAAAATAGTAATTCGCTAGAAATCGGGCACCAGGCCTTAGTACTTAAGCCCCCCCACCCCCTCTCCCCCCCTTAAACATTTTCTCATCGAATCTACACGATTCATGTAGGCCACCTATTTTGGTTTCAAAACGTTGAATTTCGCCAAATGTGAGTGATTTTCATGTCTGATATTGACTCATTGATTTATTTCAGGATGTATTTCATAGGCATCTTTATTTATGTATACATTTAATAAAATGGCATTTCATAGGACTATTCCTGTAAATGAGCATGCTGCAGTGGGCCAACCATACCTTGCATCTCATTTAGACGGTTGACTTTAGCTTTCAGTCCTTTGCGAAGTTCGTTTATCTCCTGGTCGAGCTGCTCTTGGTCTACAGGTGACAAACAAAGTGTTAAGGATGATCTCAAAACAAATCTACATATATCCTACTTTATGATGAAAATGTATCCAATACATTTAGATTTTTTTCTACCTTTCTGAATCATCTCCTTTGTCTTTGATTTGGGAAATTTGATGAACATGTTTCCGTAACAAACCTTCACTTTCTCTACAAATGACAGAAGTGTTTAGTCAACAACAGTATTACCACTATGCACCTGACTCATGTCCACTGTGAAATCAACGGGACAATTGTTTCAGTAGGCTAAGCCAATATGTCTATGATATTACTGTTTGATTGACACGTCCACACTACAGAGCCTTTTCTCTTCTCTGACAATATTCTGTCACTCACCTGAATCTGATATTTCATTTTTCAGTGCGTTCAGCGCCTCTCTGTTCCTGTTCCTCCTAGTGTCCAGGTCAACTATCTGAAATACCCACAGAGAACACCACGTCACAATAGTTATATATGTGCGTAACTGTATGTTTTGAGCACAGAGAACTATATTTTGCAAGCCCATTACATTACATTTTTAACAGACCAACAGGTGTTGACTGAAAAAGACTGTTCTTCCTAGGTTTGTGTTTCCTGCTACTTGCGATCTAATTGGAGACGAACAGCCAATCAGAATATACCTTTAATTCTCCGATTGGTTGGTTTTGTGGTACACTTGTAACGCTGTGAAAATTTGAGCGAGTGTGTCAAGAGCTGAGCGTGTTGAGAGTGAGGGAGACATGATCGGAGCGCAGCAGTGTCTACCGGAGCGCAACAGTGTCTATACCGGATCGCAGCAGTGTCTATACCGGATCGCAGCAGTGTCTATACCGGATCGCAGCAGTGTCTATACCGGATCGCAGCAGAGTCTACCAGAGCGCAGCAGTGTCTATACCGGATCGCAGCAGAGTCTACCAGAGCGCAGCAGTGTCTATACCGGAGCGCAACAGTGTCTACCGGAGCGCAGCAGTGTCTATAATGGAGCGCTGCAGCGTTTACCGGAGCGCAGCAGCGTCTACCGGAGCGCAGCAGCGTCTACCTGCGCGCAGAGAAAGAGGTTTTGAGAGGGCACATGAGTAAACCGCATGAGAGGGGTTATTATTGCACGTTAATATGGATAATAGCAAACATGCAAATACATTTATTGAGCACGGAATGGGTTTTTGTTTGGTCAAACAAAATTACTTTTTGCGAGTGTTAATTTCTGTTCAAAATGTAGTGTAATGTGCTTCAAAATATAGTTCTCTGTGTTCAAAACATACAGTTACTCGCTCAGGAATGAGGCACATACATAACGACATCACTTTGCATTTTCACTATGGAATGTAAAAAGTCATTAGTCAAGTCACTAGCTGGCTTGATAGGTAAAACAAAACAGTGGAATATTAATATGCAATATCATGCAGTGTTTAAGGGTGAAATTGCTCCGTTTTAAATTCAATTCACTTTAACTATAGAGTGTGGTCTAGACCTACTCTATCGGTCACGTGTCGAGATAACTCCTCCTTTGATTTGATACTATAAATAAAATTTAATTGAAAATGTAATTTATTTCAGAAGGGGACAGTGCAAATGACAAAACGCATGATTATACAGTACATGGGTTAAAAATGCCAGAATATAGTTTTCATCTGTAGTCCCGTTACTGTAGCTGTTAGAGGAGGGTCTGGCTAGTCCACATACCATTCTGGGATGGGAGAGAAACGTGCTTTGGTTTATTGGCATTTCTTTAAACCAATCACAATCGTCATGAGTGGTGCTAAGCACCGGACAGTGCAACGGTGCCTCTTCAGAAGAGCCTTGGCAAGGAACTTGTTTTGATGGAAAAGTTGTTTTAGTCGTGCAACAGAAAACTCAGATTGGACAGATAGTCTAGCTAGCTGTCTGGATTTACCCTGCAGAGATCTGAGGAGCAGTTAACCATAGTCCTCATCAATCCACCGGAGTTTAGAACGCCAACACAAAGAAAGAGGAAGGGGACGGACATCCGGCCTAAATGAGGGACATCCGGCGGAATTTCTTCTTTTCCCAGTGTGGTGTGTCTCTCTGACCACATATTTAAGGCTGTTTGACTCTCTGCGGTCTGTACATGAAGAATCACACAGATGTTTGTAGAGGCGAACCTGCTCTTCCCAGCCGACCACGAACTGAAAGCACAGTGGGCACGTAGTTACAAAAATTCAGAGGTGCACGATGCACTGCGAAAGATTGCGGAGCCTTTGCGCTGGAAACGACAGCTGTTGTGACGTCATTTTATGGCATCGCGCCGGTGTTATAGCCCTACTGGTTTCTACCCTAACTGGTTTCCGTATGTTGTGTTTACCCAACAGCTGCCGATGTGGTCCGCCTGTGTCACCAGATTCGTCACACAATCACAAACATATTACTGCCGATTTTCAAATAGTTTCCCAGATCTACTGTCGCAAAAATGTTTGTCTAAGTAATTACCACATCACAGCCACCTCCAAAAAAAAAAAAAATCTAAAAACAATATAATCATTCAAGTTCGGGTCGAGCTGGTTTCGATCTTGTGGCATAAATATAATAGTTAACACCTGAGTCCGCAGCTCTACGCAGCGAGCTATTGAAGCTCTGTATGGTCCTGTCCCAATACCCGCACTACGCCCTAAGGTCTTCCTCGAAGTGGACACTTGTTGAAAGTGCACTTAGGGGAGTAAGTGCGCAAGGACTCGAAGCTGTGAAGAGCAGAATTGGGACAGTTTTGCACACGTCACTATATACGTCACTTCTACGTCACTTCTGTTTACAGGAGAGCAAACATGGCGCTGGCCGCAGTTGCGGTATTCGCAGTACTCCTGCTACAATTGATTAGAACTCACCACCAGTTTATTATAAGAAGAATTAGGATCCGCAGGAGAAGAAGGCTTCTACACCGGATCCAAACATGTATGCTGATGCCCGACCAACAGGTAAATTAACTTTATTTCATCAAACGTTACGTTTACGTTTTTTTACGTTACGTTTATTTGGCTAATGTGTGTGTGCTGGTACTAATAGCTGTAACATGACACAATCATTTGAATGAAAAAATGAATCTCTTTTTTTTTTTACTCTTAGCTACTAACCTTTCTGTCAATGTTGTTCATATTAAAATAGTTTGTGGCTAAGATAAATTGCGATATAACCTAAACTATGAAGTGATGATACTAAGAGCTGTTCCTAATATTTTGTCAATTTGGTGAGTGTGTGTATCAAGAACAGCTCTCTACGGTGGCCGACAGGGGCAAACGCCCTGCAACTTCAGGAAACACATGCAAATAGACAAAACACAAGCAAATTAAGAAAACAACTACATTAATTTGACAACACATGCGCAGCATTCAGCAAACGCGCTGCAAATACACACAACACAACCAAATATAAAATGCGCTGCATTTAAAAAACGATGCAAAAAGAAAAGCACACAAACCCCGAAAACAAATGCAAAAGAAAAACGCTGCATCCAGATTTCACAACGGAAGTTCTCCAGACCTCTAGAGGGAACAGCTGGATTTTCGACCCCTTTTCTGCCTTTTTATTAGAGTCGGGTATGGCTGCATAGTAAAAAGAGAACTCCTGTCTCATGTCCTTATTAATAACATAATATAATATTAGTAATATACAGTCTCTGCTCCCGTCTCAGCAGGGACGCTGGTGCCGTGCTCGAGCTTTCAAAATAAAAGCTCGCGTTTGGTCGGCTCGTCTTCCTTTGGTGTTTTGGATGTTTTTGAACTAAACAGTACGACAATCATGCTAATGAATACAATAACTTTTTCAGGGATGTATGACTTACAACACAATGGAGCAAGCAAAGCAATTTTGTCTTTATTTGCAGGCGGGATTTAGGCTATTCAGTTTGATAAATCCCACGGTAAATTGGCTGGTTTACTAAACAGGGGGGGGGACTATTTTAAATAGTCTATTTTTTGTATTTCAAGAGCATATTGCTCCACAATATGAATACAGATTGGTCACTTATTTTGTTGTATAATCACAATATTACACTTGAGGAGGTCTACACTTCAGTGATGTGCTTTCGGACCTGGAAATTAAACCCTTTTCATATGTGGCTTAAACAAACGTCAGCGTTAAACACTGTAACAGTTTTAAATGTTTTATTACCACGAGTTTACGGACACGTTTACAGACTCTGCAAATAGAGTAGGCCTATCAGCTGTGACCCGAGCCGAGACACACCCACCAACCGAGAGAAAACATATCTCAAACATAGACTAAATATTTACAGTCTATGATCTCACCGTTGCACACCGTTCTGAGATTGAACGTCTCTCTCTCTCTCTCTCTCTCTCATAGACTAAGTAGGCTATGCTCTTCCCCCAGCCCCCCCAAAAAAATCAGCTGTTCCACTGCTAGTGTAATATTGTGATTATACAACAAAATAAGTGACCAATCTGTATTCATATTGTGGAGCAATACGCTTGAAATACAAAAAATAGACTATTTAAAATAGTCCCCCCCCCTGTTTAGTAAACCAGCCAATTTACCGTAGGATTTATCAAACTGAATAGCCTAAATCCCGCCTGCACATAAAGACAAAATTGCTTTGCTTGCTCCATTGTGTTGTAAGTAATACATCCCTGAAAAGTTATTGTATTCATTAGCATGATTGCCAGTACTGTTTAGTTCAAAAACATCCAAAACACCAAAGGAAGACGAGCCGACCAAACGCGCGAGCTTTTATTTTGAAAGCTCGCGAGCCGCGGCGCCGTCCCTGCTGAGACGGGAGCAGAGACTGTATATTACTAATATTATATTATGTTATTAATAAGGACATGAGACAGGAGTTCTCTTTTACTATGCAGCCATACCCGACTAATAAAAAGGCAGAAAAGGGGTCGAAAATCCAGCTGATCAGCTGTTCCCTCTAGAGGTCTGGAGAACTTCCGTTGTGAAATCTGGATGCAGCGCTTTTCTTTGCATTTGTTTTCGGGGTTTTGTGTGCTTTTCTTTTTGCATCGTTTTTTAATTCGCACGCTTTTTTTCAAGTTTATGTATTAGGGTAGTGTTTTCAGTGCTGTTTTCAATTAAATGAAGTTGTTTTCTTTTTGCACCGCTTCTTTTCGGGGGTTTGCTTTTCTTTTTGCATCGTTTTTTTAAATGCAGCGCCTTTTATATTTGGTTGTGTTGTGTGTATTTGCAGCGTGTTTGCTGAATGCTGCGCATGTGTTGTCAAATTAATGTAGTTGTTTTCTTAATTTGCTTGTGTTTTGTCTATTTGCATGTGTTTCCTGAAGTTGCAGGGCGTTTGCCCCTGTCGGCCACCGTAGCTCTCAGTATAGTTTACATCACCACCACCACAAGTGAGTGTCCAAAATGAAAATAGATAAACTCCCTCTAATAAATTCAATTATAAAATTAGGGAATATGGCAAATGTGTGTGTGTGTGTGTATATATATATATATATATATATATATATATATGGCAATATGCATATCGCAATGGCTTGCAATAACTGGGTTCATGAACAAAAGAGAGAGGAAATCACTCACCACTTTTGTAGCTTTAATAATTATTTCATTCATACAGTGAAAACTAAGCAGTACTTTATTTTTACATTTGATTATTCAGTTTCTGTTGTTTAATAACCCTAATGTAGGATAACCTGAAACCCTAAACCTTGTGGTTTACACTGATGTTACACTACTGATGTTACGCTACAGTAAAACACTGATGTTCACTGTGAGAAGTTGTAGGGATGTTCTCATGTCAGAAAATGAATGTGAAACACATAGGTAATATAATTTTAAATATATTTTAAAGAATTTAATCTTTAAATATTATATAAAATGAATGAATATTTTTTCATGTAGTGATACGTTTTCCTAAATCTGTCATTCTAATTGTTTTTGTCTTTTTAAGTTTGGCAGACTGATCAGGTATGCCAGGCTGAATCATACCATGCCTGTCCTTCTGGTGTATTTTGATGTTGAGAGAGACCTTCGACCCGACTACCGCCTTTCAAGAAAATCGATGGATGGCTTGATGGATATTCTGCACAAGCACCAGGACCATGGCTGGGGATCTTATTTGGAAGTCCTAATATTTGTGTATTGGCTTGCACATGGACTCTTACAGAGACTCTGTGCCAAAATCCACTGTGTGCCGTGGTGCTGCACAGTATTGCGCTCACAAAATTATGGACATTGCAGGTAAAGTGATTTGCTATCCACATCATGATGAACTTGAAGAAGTCGTCTGCGATTTGGACGCCTTGCTTTCGGCATACAGCATTTGATAAGGCTGTAGAGGCAATAGATGGATGCCATATTCGGTATTAAGCCTCCAAATCATAACAAACAGGACTATTTTAATTACAAACAATTCTAGTCTATCCAAATGCCAAGCCATCTGTAACTCTCAGGGATGTTTCATCAACATCTTTGTTGGTTTTCCTGGCTCTGTACATGAAACCGTGTTCTAAAAACAGCCCACTTTATGTCAATTCTGAGTACCCCCACCTGGCTTTTTCTTCTTGGTGATGGAGGATATTCCTGCATACAGTCTCCCCATAACCATCATCACACCCTACAAAGTGCCACTTCAAGGAAGGGTCGAGGAAACGCTTCAATCAAAGCCATACGCGTCGCGTTCAATTATCGAACGAGCCTTTGGTATGATGAAGGCACTCTGGAGGGCAACACTCTTCAAAGCCTTAGAAGTAAAGGTTGGCTTCTGCACAGAGGTGGTAACTGCCTGTGCATTCTTACACAATGTCTACCTTAACCATAGTGATGTCCTGGAACAAGAGCCAGCTTATGATGCCTTACCACAACCACCAATACCAGATTCTGGACAGGAGACAAGTGGCAACCAGCTCCGAGGCGAACTTCCGGACACATGTATCTGCACCCCTTAATGTTCAAGGGCACCTTTTGGAACATGACTACACAATTTAATTAAAAGTACCTCATACTCCAACACACACATTTTTGTCACGAGTGTAGAACGTTAACAACTTAATTATTCCATTGCTCTGACATTGCACATGAACATGTACCTACCGATTTTGCTTGAAATTGTTTAATTACAGTTCTGTGTATATATTTTGTAAAATGAAAAATGTGGTCAATTACCTAGCATCTGTAAATACCAAATGTATCTGTCCTGAAAATGTTAATACATCTATGGTTATAAGCCTACACTTGTACCTGGTGGTATTGCTCTGCATTGTCAGCTCATTTATTTTGTTATAAACTTGTCTTAAAGTACTTTGTTTCAGTAAAAAAAGTGATTTTTCTAAATGATAAATGTTTCTCTTTATTTGTGACACAGACTTTTACTGGTAAACAGAAATTATAATAATAAATAACAATAATAAATTTCGTTTATACAGAATTACAATTTCCAAATGTCTTGTCCAAACCAAGCAAATACAGCCAAAGTCCTCTGAAACTTTAAATATAAATTCGATCACTCAATGGTGGTGTTAACACAATGAGCACTTATGCAGGAACAGCAAACAAACAGAACATAACAGAACTTATTGACAGAAAGTTATTACTTCTCTGTCATGTGGTCAACCAGCTTTCCAAATAAATCTAACATCCTGTCCATTTGCTGCTGAGACTTTTGGAGCCAAGCATTATCCCTTTCATTTTCTTCCTTCTGTGTTTTCTCTAGCCGCTCACAGAAGTCTTTAAGATAATCTACATTCTCACACTTCCTCTTTCTCTTTCCTGGTCTGACATCAGTTGATGTACCTGGTTGATCACTCTGAGGGTCTGTGGAGTTTCCTGCTTGGAGGTCTGCTGTCTCTGCTGATGTCTCTGCTCCTGTCTCTGTTGGAGAATTTGCTTCATCCTCAACCTCACTGACAGGTGTCTGGGGTCTCTCTACACTGCTGTTTCCAGATGAGAAGAGATATAATGGCCTGACTGAGGGTCTCTGGCCAATGGCTTCATGCATAGCTGCATAGAAAATCCACGAGGCAGCAGTGACCTCTCCTGCATCTGTCCCTGACCCAGTTTTTGGCAGTGTTAAGTCCTTTGTAAATTGTAATAGTTATGAAGGGGGAAATTAACATTATTTACATGGGTTTATATTCTTATTATACATGGGTTTATATCCTATATTGTATTGGTTTATATTACCAATACAATATAAGCATTACAAAACACAAGAAAGTGCAGTTACCTTGTACTTTTTCCCACTTTTTTTTTTTTTACACTGCTGCTGGGTCACTTTCCCCTCTAGACCCATAATTTAATTTCCCTGAAAGACACACACATTCATCCATTAGATGAGCAACAAACTTGTCTGAACTTGTCTCTGCTCATGTTAACTTACTCATATCCCTGGCTAGAGGCATTTCTGTGCCCCGTGAATAGCCGCTCATTCTCTGCCCTGAACTTCATAAAACTGAATGTCAGCTCGTCGGACCCTGACAAAAAGAATGTGAAATCATTGTATCATCATGTATTATGTTATGTATCGCTCATATTCTGATTAAAAAAAACTATTTTCACTTACACTTAAAAATAAATTTCTTCTCCATTTTGGTTTTCCTCTGGTTTCCTTGGTTTTCCTCTTCCAAAAGGCAGTATAATTCCGAATAATTCTTCCTTTTTCTTCTGAGTTTTCCGGCGTCCATACGCGCAACCGTTTTGCTCCCCATTGGCTAGCTGTTCAAACGTCACGAACACTACAAAGGATTCTGGGTAATATACTACAAGCAAAGGTAGGTCTGATGCAGACTTGCGCGAAAGGTTACGTAGTGTGCCTGCACCCTGGAGAACACCATTAGAGGATCGGGACACCCTACGGTCTTGCACCCCTTAGCGAGAACGCGCATTGAGGGGCACAAGGGCGCAAGTGCGGGTATTGGGACAGGGCATATGAAGCCGCTTCCAGTCACGTATCTATCAGCTACGTCATCAACCAGGTAACATTTTGATTTGAGCTGATCCAAAACAACTGGTTACCTGGGCTTAGTTGAGGAAATACCCGATGATAGTTTTCACGTTTCTTTCCTCACATCTACGGCCATATGGACTACTACTACTTCATCACAGCCACCTACTAAGCCACACATTGGGACTGATACATATTTTTTAACAGTAACGATAACTCGTGGTCTAATATTGTCGATATACACAGTTACCACCGTGTCACAGAAAGGAAGACCATGCATTCAAACTGCGTCGTGTAGCCTACTACACGACTCAGTTTGAATGCATGGTCTTCATGATTTACAGTCACTGTCTCTCCTTTTGTGTAACCTATATGGTATGGGATATAATAGCCTAATATATACCTCAGAATTAGCAAAACAACGGCTTGTAATACAGTGTTAACCTACTTGAGTTTGGCTGCGAATTAACCAAGCATTGTAATGTGTCTAATCGAATCATTCCATCCAAACTGATGTAAAGTTGTTCTGAAATCTAACTCCGACACAGCAAAGCAGCTATTGATATTTTTGAATGAGCTTATTCATCTTTAGTGATATGAGTAACAGTCTATGGGTTTAACCCAGTGCGCCCCTTGTGGACAAAATAAAACACCAGCAATTACAACATGAGAAACATATACACACATATATATATATATATATATATATATATATATATATATATATATATATATATATATATATATATATATATATATATATATATATATATATATATATACATACATACATACATACATACATACATACATACATACATACATACATATATATATATATGTTTTCTCAGTTATCCTTTTAAAATGATATCAGATTAGTAAACAAGAACGTGCCTTTGGAACATTGGATGAATGGTTGCTGATAATGGGCAATGTATATTGCATTAAAGATCAGATCAGCCACTTCTTTCTACAACAGTCAAGAACCCTTTTGCAATTATGTAAGAACATAATGTAATCCGAAAACTGCTGCCCTGATAATAATTTAAAAAAAAACGATGTAACTGATCTCAGCTGGTATTCTGTCTGTAATGGAGTGGATTGAAAATTTCGAAGTGACCCCAAACTTTTGACGGGTAGTGTATATGTGTATATATAAATAAATAAATAAATAAAAGTTACTGTAGCGTTACTGCTTTTATCAAAGAATAGACTACAAGTACTATTTTATAGCTCGCATGAGGCATAGGCTACAATGAACACACACCATGCTGCGTTACGTTAAAGGGGTGATAGAATGATTATATAGGGTATTTCACACTGTTCCTTATGGTCTCCTAATGGGGTATGTAACATTGGTTGGGCTGAAAACGGCCTGGCTGATATTTTACTGGCCCTTATGCATCCCTGTGTTTTGGCCCTATTTGTAACAAGAGCTTTTCTTCCAAATATGGTATGGTCATGAATATTTAGATGAGCTGCGCGGTGATTGGTTGAGTGACTTGCCATACGCAGACATTAGAGACGCACGCTGATTGGTTGAGCGAATCCCCAATACACATACATTAGAGAAGCGACAGAATCTCATATTCCAGACACTGCAATGTTTCATTAACAAATTCACTTCTGAGACTTTTTTAAGCGAGAAATCAACTATATAAAGCTCAAATATGGGCCGTTTTACAAAAATGTATGGCTAATTGCAAATTTGGTAAGACGTGTCGGACTTTAGGAGCTCCACACAGTCTGACGAGAAAGCGACAGCCTGCTGGGCTCCATACCCAGGGCAAAGTCACCCTTTGTGGATACTGCATACGGGGCTCCGCGGCCAGCTGACGGCATAACTATATCTATAAATAATACATTTACGGTTTTGAATGTCCCAATGTCTTATAAAGCTAACCGTTGTGTCCGATTTGATTTTAAGGCATTTTTATGAACGCGAGGCGTCTTTGTAGGACAAGCAGCTGCTTGCTATATGTCCCATTCATTACAATGGGGAAATACCGCAGCTAGCTAGCTACATTGTCGCCATAACTAAATTATATTTACAGTTTGAATTTCGTCATGCCACTTATACAACATCATTCCCCAATGTCTTATAAAGCTAACCGTTGTGTCCGATTTGATTTTAAGGCATTTTTATGAACACAAGGCGTCTTTGTAGGACGAACAGCTGCTTGCTATATGTCCCATTCATTACAATGGGGAAATACCGCAGCTTGCTCACTTTCGCATAACTAAAGTATATTTACAGTTTGAATTTCGTCATGGCATGAATATTACAGGTTCCTCAAGGTCTTACAAAGCTTAGCTAACACTTGTCCGATTTTGGATTTCAATTGAATGTATTTTTGTGAATGTCAGAGTTAGGAGGAGGCTAGCTAGCTCTCATTGATGGACTCCATCTCACCGCGGCTCTATCAATGAGACTCGCGGACAAAAGGCGTTTATTTCCCCGATTGTTTGTTTAAATAACTCACCCACATACCCATTATAAGATTTACTGGAACCTGCGGGCTGCCGTAAAAGATTGCGGGCGTAACAAGCTCGCTGACACTGCGGTCAGGGCGGCGATGTAGCTAGCAACCCAGGCAGCACCAACACCGGCACTAAACTCCGACACACAGTCTGAGAAAATTTGCAATTAGCCATCCATTTTCGTAAAGCGGCCCATATTCGAGCTTTATATGGTTGATTTCTCGCATAAAAAAATAAGTGAATTTTGTAATGGAATAGCAGAGATCTGCGTGACCTAGCTAGATTCAGAAAACTACCTGATCTCAGGTCAGTTGTGTAGCCTATGTAAATGTTGGGGCGTGACTGTTCTCTTAAGGTTCCGGATTTTGAGATGCTTGCGCAAGCAACTCAGCTTTGTTGGGATTCGCCCGTTTTCAGAGGCAGTTTCAAAATATGAGATTTTCATAGTAAAGGGGTGTCAGTGGGATTTTGAGCTTCTATGTATGTCCTATTTACCCACCAAACTGTCGTTATTCAACTATGACAGGGTAAAATCGGTTTTGCATTCTATCACCCCTTTAACGTTAACCAATGTAACGTTAGCCTAGCGGCTATAACCTATAACGTTACATATCCTCGCAGGTAACGTTAGCCGTGCTCTGCAAGCTATTCGCAGCTTACTGTTGTCAGGTAAGTATTTGGTAACCTTACCTGTTGTTTAGTTGTCAGAACATCCTCAGCTGCCTCCTCAACTTCTGTCAAATTCTCCAAAACAAGCTGGGATACAGCGTCCATGTCAGCTGTGTGTGTCTGTGTGTGCTATAAAAATACATCCGGTCTGAAACAACGTTCTTCTTTCTCTTCTTCTTCTCACCCAGGCACTGGATGGCTTTACGGCACATTGCTGCCTCCCACAGGGCAAAAATATATTCCCATTTATTATCCTATTGCCATACATGCGGTTGCCTTGATGTATTCTAGGACAGCTTTTATAGTCCCAGGGTGGTTCAGACTTTTTATTGCCGCATATAGTCTTTCTCTTTCTTCTGTGGAGCCAGTGCATTCCATTAGTAGATGTGTCACTGTCTGTTGTTGTTACATTCCACCAGTATGTATGCCTTCTTTTCTTGGCTCCAAACTTTCCATCCCTCAGTGTCATCAGAACTGATGCTGCAGCGTCTGAGCATATCACTGCTCACCCTGCTTTCCCATACTCTAGCCACTGCAGAGCCCATAATGTAGCCAGCAAATCTGTTGTATGGACTGAAACCCATGGTGATAAAATCCATGTTGATATAGCTGGTCAGTGAACTAGGGGCAACCCCCTCCTCCTGTCCAACTCCATCCTCTCCATCTCCTTATTTATTTCAAAGATAAAACATTTCATCTTCACTTTTGCTCCTGCCCATTTCTAAGCCTTTTCCAGAGTTAGCTTTCTGTGTTCTCCCCTTGGTGTCCCCATAGTTTAGATATATATTGCATTGTGTTAGAATTCTCTAAAAGACGTGATCGTTCGATTTCTGGAGGAAGGAGAAGCTGGGGTTCGGATTGAAAGTTAAGCAAGAGGTTTAATAAAACAACACGGTGAAAACAGTCAAAACACAATTAAACATAAAACATGAAAACACTGTCAGCAGCAGACTGCAAACATGCTTCCCCTTGTCGGGACACAGATTGCAGCCATGCGACATGACAAAACAAATACACTGTAAACAGCGGACTCCAACTGCTTCCCTTGCGGGGTCACAGATTGAAGTCCTGAGACAGTCTCCGGATCACACATTTATTCCCTCCACCTGGGTGGTTCCTCAAATGAAATCTTCCCCTATTGGTCAGAGGTCTCTCAAAATAAAGGTGTACGTTCCCAATCAATCCAACTATATGAATACACATTCTTTGTTCTAATCACATCTGGCCTAGCAGGGAGTGGCTCCCCAAAAGCAGAAACAATAGTTACCTTTCCTGTGGGGACAATGAGTCTTCTTCATATGCTAAATGTCAGACATGACCTGATTAATTCTTAAGAAGCTAGGTTTTGGGTGAGGCAGTCAAATGCTGATTAGTGTAGTTATTTGATTAGATCTACCTGCAAGCTGCATAACCAAAAGTACATTGTTTTCAAAATGTAAACATGGTTTTAACTTTTTTAACTTCAACAATTGCCAATTTGGATCTTCTAATTCCCAATGCGATCTCCCCAATTTCTACAAGTAAGGCCGGAATTGGGATGGTACGGAAGGCCTCACAAACGGCTCTCAGTGCTCTTGCCTGCACTACATCCAGTCTCTTGAGAATGGATTTAGCTGCTGTCCCATAACATAAAACCCCATAAACTAGTCTCGATATGACTATTGCCCTGTAAATCATTATTGTGTATCCTGGCCAGCACACCGCATACTTCCTGATAAGGACGGCATCACTTTTATTACTTTTTCACACTTGCTCACAATGCTGTCACAAAATACTCCCAATAATTTAAACTTTCCAGTTTTCATTTTGCCAAATACACATATTTTGTTTTTTCTGTTGATATCTTAAATCCACACTTGCTTCCCCAGTCCATTATCAGGACATTGAATATCACTGGACAGATTTGGCTTCACTGTGGTGTTCCATCCTCAATGCATGTGCCATTCGATAACGCCTCTCCCACCCTAAAAGTCCTGTATCCAGCTAAGCATCCTCCTTCTCCAGTTTATACACCAATCTATCGGTCACCACTCCATTTTACACATCACTGTTGTCAGTGCAATAGGTCTATATGACCCTGGCTGCGCTGCCTCTTTCCCTGGCTTTAAAATTGCTGCTTCCTGTCTGATGGAAACCTTCCATCTTTCCATACATTATTCATAAGTGCCAATATTTCCAATGTATCACCGCAGCTCTTCCACTGAAAGTTACAATTAACAACATCTGTGTTATCTTATGTGTTGTCTTAGCATCTCATTCCTTTTCCTTATGCCTTCTATGATCTTTGCTCCCTTATGTTTTGTGAGTTCTTAACAAACAACTGTGGCATAGTATAATACCAACTAGTTTTTTTTTTATCAGACTCAGTAAGCATCATAACACAATGACATATAAAATAGAAAGAGGTGGAGAAAAAAAAAAGAGTGACCTTGGCGTATTTAAGTTTGCCTATCAGGTTACAGAGTTTCAAACAAGCACCAACTTCCAGGCCTGAGAAGTGAAGCCAATGCTGAAGCTCCTTAAAGCTGCATTCTCTGTAACTTACAGCAGGGGGCGACTCCACTGGCTCCAAAAAGAAGTATGTTTCTGTAAAAGTCTATGAGAAAATGAGCCTACTTCTCTCTTGATTTATTACCTCAGTAAACATTTTCATAATGAGTTTATGGTCTCCATCACTAGTTTCAAGTCTTCTTCAATACAACATGATGATCATTTAGTAAATGATGGTCTTGTTTATTTTAAAATAGACAATAAAGCAGAAGATGCATTAGGACAGAGGCTTAGCGATGCTAACCATGCTAACACTGGGTACATTAAAACCTCAACTTGTTTCTGGCTGTTGTCCATGTTTTCATCTTAAACTTTGACCATCTCACTGTGTGTTTTCACTTCAGCAAAGTTGTTCAGCGTTCTGCAAGCCAAGCTAGCTAATGCTAGCGTTAGCTGGTAACTTAGGAAAAAGTTTGCAGATTTTCAACCAGCTCTGTGTTCTGCCGTACATGCAGATGAATGGCTCCAGTACCCAGAGGTCTGTGTTTACCCGCCGGTAAATCTCTGCAGGATGACTCGCTTCAGAAGGGTTGAAAATCAGCAACTTTTCCCCTTTACTGTTAGCTTCAAGCACCGTCATTGCAACCATAAACGTTGTGCTTGGCTGTATCATCCTCCCCAGCTCCACCCTCTCCTCCAAAATGCCTTGTATCCTCATATCAGTTTTTTTTTAAAAACATGATGGCAACGGCCGTTTTGCCAAACTCAAGGCTTCAAAACGGCAATCCACAAATCAATGGGTGACCTCACTGCTGCTACGTCCAATCATTGTTACAGTCTGTGGGTGGTGTTAAAGGGGTGATAGAATGATTATATAGGGTATTTTACACTGTTCCTTAAGGTCTTCTAATGGGGTATGTAACATTGGTTGGGCTGAAAATTGCCCGAATGCTATTTTATTAGGCCCTTATCTACCCTGTGAATATGGCTCTATTTGGAACAAGAGCTTTTCTTCCAAATATGGTATGCTCATGAATATTCAGCGCGCTGATTGGTTTGAGCAAACTACATAGAAACACATGGGAAACTCGACAGCAGGTCTCACTGCAAAGTTATACATTGTTTGTCAGGCTATTACGTTATTAAATTCACTTCTGGGACTTTTTTGAGCGAGAAATCAACTATATAAAGCTCAAATATGGGCCGTTTTACGAAAATGGATGGCTTATTGCAAATTTGGTAAGACTGTGTGTCGGAGTTCAGCTGCCGGTGCTGCCTCGCTGCCCGGCCTGCCTGCCTTCCTCCACAGACCCCGGCCTGCTGACCAAACGCCGCTGCCCTGACAGAGCTCCAGGGCCTGCAGCTCCCCTCTTCCTGCTAGCTAAATGGCCCGTGTGTGAGAGTGATAGCGCGGTCAGCGAGCTTGTTACACCAGCAATCTCTTACAACAGTTCCAGTTAATCTTGGCTGGCTGTCAACATAACTAGAGTAGCTATATTTACAGTTTGAATTTTGTCAAGCCACTTATACAACATATCTCTAAAGGTCTTATAAAGCTAACAACGGTGTCCAATTTCAAGTTAATGAATTTTTGCGAAGATTAGGGGTTTCGTTAGCTATCACTGTCCCTTCAATCCTAGCTATGTGTAGCTAGCTACAAATCACGGATAGTTAGCTTCATTTTCAGCGTAATTTGTGTATATTTACAGTTTGAATTTTGTCACGCCACTTATACAACATCTCCCTAAATGTCGTATAAAGCTAACAACGGTGTCCGATTTCAAGTTAATGAATTTTTGTGAACAGTGGGGGTTTCGTTAGCTATGACTGCCCCTTCAATCCTAGCTATGTGTAGCTAGCTAAAAATCACGGATAGTTAGCTTCATTTTTGGCATAATTTGTATATTTACAGTTTGAATTTTGTCACGCCACTTATACAACATCTCCCTAAAGGTCTTATAAAGCTAACAACGGTGTCTGATTTCAAGTTAATGAATATTTGTGAATTTCAGAGGAATTCTAAGAAGAGGCTAGCTAGCTCTCATTGATAGAGCTACATCCAGCCGCAGGCTCTATCAATGAGACTCACGGACACGCAGCGTTTATTTCCCCAATCATTTGTTTAAATAACTCAACACATAATTACACACATTAAAAGATTAACTGGAACCTATGGTAACAGATTGCTGGTGTAACAAGCTCGCTGACCGAGCTCTCACTCACACACACCTGGCATTAGGAAAAGGGGAACTGCAGGCCCTGGAGCTCTGTCAGAGCAGCGGCATTTAGTAGTCCATTAGCCAAAAAAACTGTGACTTTGCGCGGGTATGGAGTGCTGTGGGCTGCCAGCCGTAATGGAGCTCAATAGAGCTCACAGCAGGCCGGGGTGTGTGAAGGAAGGCAGGCCAGGCGGTGAGGCAACAACACAGGCAGCACCGGCCACTGAATTCCGACACACAGTTGGACAAAATTTGCAATTAGCCATCCATTTGTGTAAAACGGCCCACATTTGAGCTTTACATAGTTGATATCTCTAGCATAAAAAAGTTTCAGAAGTGAATTTTGTAATGGAATAGCAGAGATCTGCGCGACCTAGATTCAGAAGACTACCTGATCTCAGGTCAGTTGTGTAGCCTATGTAAATGTTGGGGCGTGACTGTTCTCTTAATACACCCATGGCCTTGACAAAGGTTCCAGATTTTGAGATGCTTACGTAAGCAACTAGCTTTGTTGAGATTCGCCCGTTTTCAGCGGCAGTTTCAAAATATGAGATTTTCATAGTAAAGGGGTGTCAATAAGATTTTGAGCTTCTATGTATGTCCTATTTACCCACTGAACTGTCGTTATTCAACTATGACAGGGTAAAATCGGTTTTGCATTCTATCACCCCTTTAAGTATTTTATTGAAAAAGCAGAACCACTGAACTATTAGATTCTAGCATTTTTAAACAGGACTTTATTATTTTAAAATGAAACATGCATTACAGCCATGGTGCGATTTGTGTTATATTAAAGAAGAAATACTATATTAATTAGACAACTTTAAACTTAATCACCTTTATTATGCAGCTCTTTTGTCAACAAACCAAAACATAATCACCAGTAAAACTGGCGGCATGTACCTCCGTACGTATGTTTTGTGCCGACGAAGGCTTACTTGGTTAAATAAAAAATAAGATTTATGTATGATCAATAGTGCATGTAAACATCCACTGTTGCAATATCTTATTTGACTGCAATCACAGCATTGGATAAAACATAATAATGTAACTATAATTGGCTAAGAACAGAGAAATCCATCCACTAATGAAGAAAATACATTTACAATTGCTTGCTACACCTTCTGTCAGCCTGCTCAAATAACACAAAAATGACTGACAATATACATTCATAATCAAATATTAAACTGTAGCTGTGGCAGACAGATTGCACTTACAGTATTCAACCTGCTGTTATGTAACAAATTCCACCTGTTTCTGTCTGTTTGGTCTGTTTATTGGAGAATGTTTGGGCCCAGGTAAATTGTCCATTATTGCAGTGACATCTGGTTTTATTTCCCGTTCCTTGAGCTCAGCTATTCTCTTCCGCTCAGCTCCTCCTCTTCTATACTCAGAACCACTTCGTCGTTTCTCTGATGCACCTTGTTGTCTTTCTACTCCACCTCTTCTCTGCTCTGAGCCACTCCTCCTCCTAAACCCTCCTGTCCTATAGTCCACCACGTCGCCCAACGCTCCCACGCGATCCGTCCCAGCCCCGACACTCCCGCCTCTGGCAGTGGAATGAGGCTTGGTGTTAGCAACTTTAACAGGGTTGCGGATATTTCCTGAGGCTTGCATTCTCCTCAGGTGGCTGTTGGTCCGCACAGGGCTGCTGAACACCTGAGATCGGGGTGCAGTGCTCCTGTCTGAGGACTTCACCCGGTTCTCGCTGTAGCTCCTTTTGGGGAGCGACGTGGGCCCCATGCGCTCCAGCATGGGACTCAGTCTGGACTGATGGGTGTGGTGGGAGGAGCGGCAGCACGATGTGCTACAGGTGGAGTAGCGTATACGGCAGAGAGTGCAGGCACAGCCGGAGAGCAGGGCAGAGTGACTGGCCAGGCAGGAGAGGAAGGTGAGGGAGAAGGCACGCTGACACTGGAGGATGCACTTTGGAGAGCTGAGGCGTGACGAGGCAGCAGCATGGGACCTATGGCAGCTGGAAAGGACATCTGACCCCGTTGACTTCCCCCCCTCCCCCTGCACTGTCTGAATCTGGTGCCACTCCAGCTGCAGCAGCCTATCAAGGTACCTTTCCAAAGGGCCCACGGGCCTGGGCTGAGGGCCCCCCCGGCCCTCCATGTTGTAGAAGACAGCCAGCTGACTGAGGCTCCAGGAGTTAAAAGGTGGAGGGAGGAAGTCTGGAAAGTCAAAAGCACCATGGTTGTGTCCTCTGGGCCTGTGGCTGCGAGAGGGACAGTGTTCAGCCTCGATGACCTCTGGCCTCAGCTGGAGCTGTGGAGGAACCCCACCAGAGGGCGACACAGGAAGTCTCTCTGACTCAGACAAGTCTGTGTCGCTGTCGCCCTCTCCATGGCCAGCCAGACCTCCTACCTCTGCCTTTGGTGACAGGCTCTCCTGCAGAGTAGGACTTGAATCAGACAGGCGGTGGCAGGAAAAGGCAGCTGTGTGCCTGCTCACTCTGAAACTTGTGGGCTTGTGTTCCCCGTGGCTGCAGGGCTGAGCAGCCAGCTGCACCTTTGGCTCCATCTTGTCTTCTGCAGGGTACAGTGGATGGGCCTTTGACTCTGAGGTTCCCTGAGCACTAGAGGGAAAAGTAAATTATATTACGTTAGCATCCGGGCAGCACAGAATGGCATGAAATGTGCACAAGCAGGAATCTCACCTGTGTTGAGAAGTAAGGCGTTTGGTCGAGGGAGTGTTCGGTTTCTGCTTTCTTCTTTGCTGCGGCCTCTGTGAGAACAGAGAGACACTATGAAGCATTCTACTGATCACTAATACATATTCATTCTTTAAACACATCATTACATCACATACTTCATAATGTATTCCACTTTTGATTAATCAATGAATCATCTGAAAAATTGTTAGGATGCCCACTGCATTCCTAGAGCTCGCGGTGACGTCTTCAAATTACTTGTTTTGTCTGACCAAAAGTTCCAAACATTCAGTTCAGATTGATATTAAACTTAAAGGGTAACTAGCGTTATTTTCAACCTGGACCCTATGTTCCTATGTTTTTGTGTCTGAGTCACTGATGGGAACAACAATCTCTGACACTGGTCCAGTATTAAGCGAGATCGCTGCAGTCGGCAGCGGAGAAACAAGCTACAATGTAAGTTAATAGGACAATTGTCCTGCTTGTATTTACCCTCACAAAAGTGCTCGTTTTGCCGCTGACAGACTCAGATTAATATTCTAAGTGTCTGACAACATTATGGAAAGGATTTCTAAGGAGGTCAACCTTTCTGTTAAAGAGTAAGATCCTTTTTTTAAAACATAAAAACTATGCTATAACTACTAATGCTAATGTTACATTGCTGATTTGCACAACAGCCCCACATTTCATATGAATGGACTTTTTTGTACAAGTCCAGTCCTGCTAGCTAGCTAACATTATGTGCTTTGTTCTGGGGGGGAGAGAAAACTCTAGCTAGTCACGATGTGTTTTATTTTGGGGGGAGACGTAACCGTAGCCATTAGCTAGCTATGTGCTTTGTTGTGGGGGGGGGGAGAGAGACAACTGTAGCTACGATGTGGGGAAGGGGAGGCGTAAATATTATTTTGTCGTTTTACTGTACATCTACCATCCTGTGTCACACAGGGACGCCAGAGGAAACCCGGCAGCTGATCCACTTTAGGTCTAAAAAGGAACCACTGTTTCTGAAATCCAAATACGCTGCAAAGCAACTTTGGGAGTGAGTCATGCATTCATTATTGTATTGGTACTGTATATTTGTAACTGTTACTATATTGTAATCATTTGTAATTCATTCCTGTTCATTTACATGTACATTGTTGTTGGTTATGATACAGGACGCTGGTGAAAGAAATTGGGTTGGAGGGAAAAATGACTGGCCAACAGGCAGCAAAGAAGTGGGAGAATCTTAAACAGAAATACAAGGTATGTGATGTTCGGTTGAGAAAAAAAAACTGCATCTTCAATCTCAATACAATGCAATGAATGCATACTGTATGGTTGTAGGCATTATTTTGGTGTTTGTTGTGTTGTAAATCAAGATCTATCTTGTTCCTTTAGGAGCCCTCATCCCCAGCTAGCAGCTCCAGCAGTAGCAGCTCTGCAGTCAGCAGGTCACCACTGCCAAGTCCCTCGCCCGCAAAGAAAAGAAAAAGAAATGCCATCCTGGATTTCCTCACTGAGGAGTCCAACAGGGAGCAGCAGCGCCACGAGGAGAGCGAGGCCGAGAACAAGGCAAACACACGGTAGTTGTTGTCCCTCCTTGAGAGGATTGTTGAGAAATTGTAGTAGTAGTTTTTTTATTTTGTATGGCTGCCATTTGCAACTTTTTTTGCAAAGTTTCTTTTGAGTTTTCTACATTTGACTGGCTTTTTTTTTTTTAACAGTCATCTACCTCATGTATAGTTTTTATTTTTTTTGGCTGCCTTTTGCAAAGTTTTTTTTGTTTAATACATTTGAGTGCCTTTTTTTTTTTACTGTCATCTACATATGTATATTTTACTATTCCAATATTGTTAATATTATTGCCATTGCACTGAACTGCCTTGCACTACATTCATATTTACATATTTAAATCTCAGTACACTCGATATTGCACTATTCCTTCCCTGTTTTCAATTATTGTATATGTTTGACTTTTTGCACTGACTAATGTCCTGTTTTTATTCTGGCCAATAAAGCTATATTGTTATATAATGTTTTGCCCATTTACTTTCATTGGTCAAGTCATATTTGTGCAATCCAAACTTTAATTAACTATTTTGGGAGGTCTAACTGAGATGTATTAAGATAAGATAGATTTTATTAATCACACACTGGGGAAATTCCTAAGCACTGTTTGGATACTGACTCATATTGAGAGACAATAATTGTGCTAAGTCTGATGTAAAGCGGCTGATGAAGCTGGTGAGTGAAATAACTGTAAACACATTGTAACACACGCTTCTTTGCACATCTCATCCCAATCTATTCAATGTGTTATCTTACAGTAATTCAATCATATTGTGTGAAGGCGTATCATGAGCCTTTCATAAAAGCAAATAGAATCATGCCAACAGAACACTTTTTTCTTATTACTTAAGCACATCATTTAACTGAAGCAGTGGTTACAACAACCACAGAGACTAACCATAACTTAGTAGTTGAATAAATCTGAGTCAATAGTCAAATAAATCAATGTGTTTCTGAACATGTGTGACATTCAAAACCATGATAACTGACACAGATATACAAAACACCATGCATTGTGTATACAAATGTTTATTGCAAACAGACCTAAGTAGTACACATACATAAAAGAACATAAAAGAACTATAAAATGTATACACTGGTCATGTTCATGGGGCTTGCACATTGCCTGAAACTTAGGCAGCCAGTCTGTGTCTTGCATCATTCCCAGAGGTTTCATTGTATGCCATGTGTCCACGGGGAGGTTGGGCGTCGTCCATTAAAATGTCTTCATCCGGAACCAGTGTGTCACCATTGTCCATACACACATTGTGCAAAAAGGCACATGAAGCAATTACTTGGGGTGCAAACGTGGACTTCACCTCCAAAGCTCTGAAAAGCGTTGACCTCCATCTGGTCTTCATCATGCTGAACGCCCTTTCAATTATGCTGCGCCCCCTTGACTGGTAGTAGTTGAATCGCTTGTTGTACTTCTCCATGCACTGGCTCCTTGAATGGGGTGATGAGGCAAATCGGAGTTTCCAAACAGGGATACCCACCATCACCCAGGAGGATGTAGCCTGTTGGGGGATACCGTCTTGTGGTGTAAAAACTGCTGTTTTTCAGTATCCGTGTGTCATGGACAGACCCCGGATACCCCACAAAAATGTCCAGAAACCTGCCATTCAAGTCACATATTGCCTGCATGTTGATTGAGTAAAAGCCTTTATAATTCAAATAGTCCAATCTGTGATGCTGTGGTGGTTTTATACGTATGTGGCTGCCATCGATCCCTGACCCACTGCAGGCAGATCCACTGTTTGAGGGAAGTCGATTGCTCTCCTCAGATTGTCCCATATGTTCTGGGCCACTCTGTGGATGATGTCATGAACTGTGGCCTTTGGCACATTAAAGACACGGGCCACCACCCGATAAGAGAGTCCATGTGCCAGCCAATAGGTGTATATGAGTACCTCAAGCTCATTACCCCAGCCATGGTCCTGCTCCCTGTGCAAAAGCCTCTGTAAGCTGTGCATCGCTTTTCTGGTGAGGCGGAAATCCTGCCTCAGCTCAGTCTCCACATCGAACCACAGGCGCAGTATAGGCATGTTGTGGTGTATGGCACAGTATGTTGTTGGATCACCAGTCTGGAAAAGAAAACCATTTCACACCATTAATGGGCTGAGTTGGAAAAATCAAACTTTCAAAACCTTCAAACTACTTTTAAACCGTCTCCCCTTCCCCACAACAATAGCACATAGTGGCTACAGTTACGTCCCCCCAAAAAACAACAACATTGTGACCAGAACAAAGCACATACTGGCTACAATTACGTCTCCCCCCCAAAAAAATAAAACACATCGTGACTACAGTTGTCTCCCCCCCAGAACAAAGCACGTAGTAGGAGTGGACTTGTACAAAAAAAACGACAAAATAACGTCCCCCCTTCCCCACAACAAAGTACATAGCTAGCTAGCTAGTGGCTACACGCCCCCCCTAAAATAAAACACATCGTGACTAGAGTTGTCTCCCCCCAGAACAAAGCACATATCAGGGCTGGACTGGTACAGAAAAATAATCGACAAAATAATACTTATACACATAGATATGTAATGGGTTCGTATTACAATATAATACAGTCCATGTAATGTACGCGAGTCCAGCTCGGCTAGCTACACCATAACGTTGTTTGCGAAGAGAATCCATACATACCATAAACTGATCCACCAGCATTCGTAGGCGTTGTAGACGTCTTCTTCTCCTCGCATGATTTCTTCTATTTGTTGCAGACAATCGCAAAAGAATCACTATAACCAATGCAATCGACATGCGCTCACTTACTGCGGTCAAGCCAGCCGCGGTTTGAAAATACACGGTCTAGCCAGCCGTAAAAAAAAAAGGCGTGTGCGCCTATTACTATGAGTACGGTAATTTCAGTACCAGCAGAGAGAGGACGGGCTTTCAGAGCGTTCGAGTTGCATCTATCTATCTATCTGTCTGTCTGTCTTTATTTCTCTCTCTCTCTGTCTTTCTCTTTCATTCTTAATTATTCTTTCTTATTTCTCTCGCGCTCTCATGCTTTCATTTCCTTCTCTTTCTTTCTCACTCTCTTTCTCTCTCTCTCATTCTTTATTTATTTATTTCTCTTTCTTTCCCTCACTCTCCCGTTTTTCTTTCTCTCTCTTTCTTCCTCTTTCACTCACTCTCTCTTTCTTTCTTTTTTATTTATCTCTCTTTCTCTTTTCTATCTTTATCCTTTTTTAAAACTCACATTGTCTTTGTCTAATGTTTTTTTTTCTTTATAGGTCACATCTCAATACATTGTTTTATGTAAATGTTTACAGCACAAGCAGACAAAATAAAGTATCTCTTTCTAAATACATTTACTGCATATGTTTAGGACATTTTTGACTACCAAGGGCCTTAAAGACCTCATTTAAATTATGTAGAAAAAAAAAAGATCAGTTACAGAACGTCCCATACACTATGCACAAGTCATTTGAAACCATTTTACAGTAGCGTTTGGGAGATATGTCACATTATTCGAATTTGGAGGCCTATATTGACCTCATTTCTAATAAGTAGAAAAAAAGAATGGTCAGTTGGGATACAAGACGTCCCATACACTATGCGGAACCTCATTTGAAACCATTTTACAGTAGCGTTTTGGAGATATGTCACATTATTCGACTTTGGAGGCCTATAGCTACTTCATTTCTAATAAGTAGAAAAAAAGAATGGTCAGTTGGGATACAGGACGTCCCATACACTATGCACACCTCATTTGAAACCATTTTACAGTAGCGTTTTGGAGATATGTCACGTTATTCGACTTTGGAGGCCTATATTGACCTCATTTCTAATATGTAGAAAAAAAGAATGGTCAGTTGGGATACAAGACGTCCCATACACTATGCACACCTCATTTGAAACCATTTTACAGTAGCGTTTTGGAGATATGTCACATTATTCGACTTTGGAGGCCTATATTGACCTCATTTCTAATAAGTAGAAAAAAAGAATGGTCAGTTGGGATACAGGACGTCCCATACACTATGCACAAGTCATTTGAAACCATTTTACAGTAGCGTTTTGGAGATATGTCACATTATTCGACTTTGGAGGCCTATAGCTACTTCATTTCTAATAAGTAGAAAAAAAGAATGGTCAGTTGTGATACAGGACGTCCCATACACTATGCACACCTCATTTGAAACCATTTTACAGTAGCGTTTTGGAGATATGTCACATTATTCGACTTTGGAGGCCTATAGCTACTTCATTTCTAATAAGTAGAAAAAAAGAATGGTCAGTTGTGATACAGGACGTCCCATACACTATGCACAAGTCATTTGAAACCATTTTACAGTAGCATTTTGGAGATATGTCACGTTATTCGACTTTGGAGGCCTATATTGACCTCATTTCTAATAAGTAGAAAAAAAGAATGGTCAGTTGGGATACAGGACGTCCCATACACTATGCACACCTCATTTGAAACCATTTTACAGTAGCGTTTTGGAGATATGTCACATTATTCGACTTTGGAGGCCTATAGCTACTTCATTTCTAATAAGTAGAAAAAAAGAATGGTCAGTTGGGATACAGGACGTCCCATACACTATGCACACCCCATTTGAAAGCAACCTTTTACAGTAGCGTTTTGGAGATATGTCACATTATTCGACTTTGGAGGCCTATAGCTACTTCATTTCTAATAAGTAGAAAAAAAGAATGGTCAGTTGTGATACAGGACGTCCCATACACTATGCACAAGTCATTTGAAACCATTTTACAGTAGCATTTTGGAGATATGTCACGTTATTCGACTTTGGAGGCCTATATTGACCTCATTCTAATAAGTAGAAAAAAAGAATGGTCAGTTGTGATACAGGACGTCCCATACACTATGCACAAGTCATTTGAAACCATTTTACAGTAGCATTTTGGAGATATGTCACATTATTCGACTTTGGAGGCCTATATTGACCTCATTTCTAATAAGTAGAAAAAAAGAATGGTCAGTTGGGATACAGGACGTCCCATACACTATGCACACCTCATTTGAAACCATTTTACAGTAGCGTTTTGGAGATATGTCACATTATTCGACTTTGGAGGCCTATAGCTACTTCATTTCTAATAAGTAGAAAAAAAGAATGGTCAGTTGTGATACAGGACGTCCCATACACTATGCACAAGTCATTTGAAACCATTTTACAGTAGCGTTTTGGAGATATGTCACATTATTCGACTTTGGAGGCCTATAGCTACTTCATTTCTAATAAGTAGAAAAAAAGAATGGTCAGTTGTGATACAGGACGTCCCATACACTATGCACAAGTCATTTGAAACCATTTTACAGTAGCATTTTGGAGATATGTCACGTTATTCGACTTTGGAGGCCTATATTGACCTCATTCTAAATACGAAAAAAAAGAATGGTCAGTTGTGATACAGGACGTCCCATACACTATGCACACCTCATTTGAAACCATTTTACAGTAGCGTTTTGGAGATATGTCACATTATTCGACTTTGGAGGCCTATAGCTACTTCATTTCTAATAAGTAGAAAAAAGAATGGTCAGTTGTGATACAGGACGTCCCACACACTATGCACAAGTCATTTGAAACCATTTTACAGTAGCATTTTGGAGATATGTCACGTTATTCGACTTTGGAGGCCTATATTGACCTCATTTCTAATAAGTAGAAAAAAAGAATGGTCAGTTGGGATACAGGACGTCCCATACACTATGCACACCTCATTTGAAACCATTTTACAGTAGCGTTTTGGAGATATGTCACATTATTCGACTTTGGAGGCCTATAGCTACTTCATTTCTAATAAGTAAAAAAAAGAATGGTCAGTTGGGATACAGGACGTCCCATACACTATGCACACCTCATTTGAAACCATTTTACAGTAGTGGTTTTGCGGATATGTCACATTATTCGACTTTGGAGGCCTATAGCTACTTCATTTCTAATAAGTAGAAAAAAGAATGGTCAGTTGGGATACAGGACGTCCCATACACTATGCACACCTCATTTGAAACCATTTTACAGTAGCGTTTTGGAGATATGTCACATTATTCGACTTTGGAGGCCTATAGCTACTTCATTTCTAATAAGTAGAAAAAAAGAATGGTCAGTTGTGATACAGGACGTCCCATACACTATGCACAAGTCATTTGAAACCATTTTACAGTAGCATTTTGGAGATATGTCACGTTATTCGACTTTGGAGGCCTATATTGACCTCATTCTAATAAGTAGAAAAAAAGAATGGTCAGTTGTGATACAGGACGTCCCATACACTATGCACAAGTCATTTGAAACCATTTTACAGTAGCATTTTGGAGATATGTCACATTATTCGACTTTTGGAGGCCTATATTGACCTCATTTCTAATAAGTAAAAAAAAGAATGGTCAGTTGTGATACAGGACGTCCCATACACTATGCACACCTCATTTGAAACCATTTTACAGTAGCGTTTTGGAGATATGTCACATTATTCGACTTTGGAGGCCTATAGCTACTTCATTTCTAATAAGTAGAAAAAAGAATGGTCAGTTGTGATACAGGACGCCCATACACTATGCACAAGTCATTTGAAACCATTTTACAGTAGCGTAGCTTTGGAGATATGTCACATTATTCAACTTTGGAGGCCTATAGCTACTTCATTTCTAATAAGTAGAAAAAAAGAATGGTCAGTTGTGATACAGGACGTCCCATACACTATGCACAAGTCATTTGAAACCATTTTACAGTAGCATTTTGGAGATATGTCACGTTATTCGACTTTGGAGGCCTATATTGACCTCATTCTAATAATTAGAAAAAAGAATGGTCAGTTGTGATACAGGACGGCCCATACACTATGCACACCTCATTTGAAACCATTTTACAGTAGCGTTTTGGGAGATATGTCACATTATTCGACTTTTGAGGCCTATAGCTACTTCATTTCTAATAAGTAGAAAAAAAGAATGGTCAGTTGTGATACAGGACGTCCCATACACTATGCACAAGTCATTTGAAACCATTTTACAGTAGCGTTTTGGAGATATGTCACGTTATTCGACTTTGGAGGCCTATATTGACCTCATTTCTAATAAGTAGAAAAAAGAATGGTCAGTTGGGATACAGGACGTCCCATACACTATGCACACCTCATTTGAAACCATTTTACAGTACGTGTTTTGGAGATATGTCACATTATTCGACTTTGGAGGCCTATAGCTACTTCATTTCTAATAAGTAGAAAAAAGAATGGTCAGTTGGGATACAGGACGTCCCATACACTATGCACACCTCATTTGAAACCATTTTACAGTAGCGTTTTGGAGATATGTCACATTATTCGACTTTGAGGCCTATAGCTACTTCATTTCTAATAAGTAGAAAAAAAGAATGGTCAGTTGTGATACAGGACGTCCCATACACTATGCACACCCCTATTTGAAACCATTTTACAGTAGCGTTTTGGAGATATGTCACATTATTCGACTTTTGGGAGGCCTATAGCTACTTCATTTCTAATAAGTAGAAAAAAAGAATGGTCAGTTGTGATACAGGACGTCCCATACACTATGCACAAGTCATTTGAAACCATTTTACAGTAGCATTTTGGAGATATGTCACGCTATTCGACTTTGGAGGCCTATATTGACCTCATTTCTAATAAGTAGAAAAAAGAATGGTCAGTTGGGATACAGGACGTCCCATACACTATGCACACCTCATTTGAAACCATTTTACAGTAGCGTTTTGGAGATATGTCACATTATTCGACTTTGAGGCCTATAGCTACTTCATTTCTAATAAAGTAGAAAAAAGAATGGTCAGTTGGGATACAGGACGTCCCATACACTATGCACACCTCATTTGAAACCATTTTACAGTAGCGTTTTGGAGATATGTCACATTATTCGACTTTGGAGGCCTATAAGTTCATTTTAATAAGTAGAAAAAAGAATGGTCAGTTGTGATACAGGACGTCCCATACACTATGCACAAGTCATTTGAAACCATTTTACAGTAGCATTTTGGAGATATGTCACGTTTCGACTTTGGAGGCCTATATTGACCTCATTCTAATAAGTAGAAAAAAGAATGGTCAGTTGTGATACAGGACGTCCCATACACTATGCACAAGTCATTTGAAACCATTTTACAGTAGCATTTTGGAGATATGTCACATTATTCGACTTTGGAGGCCTATATTGACCTCATTTCTAATAAGTAGAAAAAAGAATGGTCAGTTGGGATACAGGACGTCCCATACACTATGCACACCTCATTTGAAACCATTTTACAGTAGCGTTTTGGAGATATGTCACATTATTCGACTTTGGAGGCCTATAGCTACTTCATTTCTAATAAGTAGAAAAAAAGAATGGTCAGTTGTGATACAGGACGTCCCATACACTATGCACAAGTCATTTGAAACCATTTTACAGTAGCGTTTTGGAGATATGTCACATTATTCGACTTTGGAGGCCTATAGCTACTTCATTTCTAATAAGTAGAAAAAAGAATGGTCAGTTGTGATACAGGACGTCCCATACACTATGCACAAGTCATTTTGAAACCATTTTACAGTAGCATTTTTGGAGATATGTCACGTTATTCGACTTTGGAGGCCTATATTGACCTCATTCTAATAATTAGAAAAAAAGAATGGTCAGTTGTGATACAGGACGTCCCATACACTATGCACACCTCATTTGAAACCATTTTACAGTAGCGTTTTGGAGATATGTCACATTATTCGACTTTGGAGGCCTATAGCTACTTCATTTCTAATAAGTAGAAAAAAAGAATGGTCAGTTGTGATACAGGACGTCCCATACACTATGCACAAGTCATTTGAAACCATTTTACAGTAGCATTTTGGAGATATGTCACGTTATTCGACTTTGGAGGCCTATATTGACCTCATTTCTAATAAGTAGAAAAAAAGAATGGTCAGTTGGGATACAGGACGTCCCATACACTATGCACACCTCATTTGAAACCATTTTACAGTAGCGTTTTGGAGATATGTCACATTATTCGACTTTGGAGGCCTATAGCTACTTCATTTCTAATAAGTAGAAAAAAAGAATGGTCAGTTGGGATACAGGACGTCCCATACACTATGCACACCTCATTTGAAACCATTTTACAGTAGCGTTTTGGAGATATGTCACATTATTCGACTTTGGAGGCCTATAGCTACTTCATTTCTAATAAGTAGAAAAAAAGAATGGTCAGTTGGGATACAGGACGTCCCATACACTATGCACACCTCATTTGAAACCATTTTACAGTAGCGTTTTGGAGATATGTCCATTATTCGACTTTGGAGGCCTATAGCTACTTCCATTTCTAATAAGTAGAAAAAAGAATGGTCAGTTGTGATACAGGACGTCCCATACACTATGCACAAGTCATTTGAAACCATTTTACAGTAGCATTTTGGAGATATGTCACGTTATTCGACTTTGGAGGCCTATATTGACCTCATTCTAATAAGTAGAAAAAAAGAATGGTCAGTTGTGATACAGGACGTCCCATACACTATGCACAAGTCATTTGAAACCATTTTACAGTAGCATTTTGGAGATATGTCACATTATTCGACTTTGGAGGCCTATATTGACCTCATTTCTAATAAGTAGAAAAAAGAATGGTCAGTTGTGATACAGGACGTCCCATACACTATGCACACCTCATTTGAAACCATTTTACAGTACGCGTTTTGGAGATATGTCACATTATTCGACTTTGGAGGCCTATAGCTACTTCATTTCTAATAAGTAGAAAAAAGAATGGTCAGTTGTGATACAGGACGTCCCATACACTATGCACAAGTCATTTGAAACCATTTTACAGTAGCGTTTTGAGATATATGTCACATTATTCAACTTTGGAGGCCTATAGCTACTTCCATTTCTAATAAGTAGAAAAAAAGAATGGTCAGTTGGATACAGGGACGTCCCATACACTATGCACAAGTCATTTGAAACCATTTTACAGTAGCATTTTGGAGATATGTCACGTTATTCGACTTTGGAGGCCTATATTGACCTCATTCTAATAATTAGAAAAAAGAATGGTCAGTTGTGATACAGGACGTCCCATACACTATGCACACCTCATTTGAAACCATTTTACAGTAGCGTTTTGGAGATATGTCACATTATTCGACTTTGAGGCCTATAGCTACTTCATTTCTAATAAGTAGAAAAAAAGAATGGTCAGTTGTGATACAGGACGTCCCATACACTATGCACAAGTCATTTGAAACCATTTTACAGTAGCGGTTTGGAGATATGTCACGTTATTCGACTTTTGAGGCCTATATTGACCTCATTTCTAATAAGTAGAAAAAAAGAATGGTCGATTGGGATACGGGACGTCCATACACTATGCACACCTCATTTGGAAACCATTTTACAGTAGCGTTTTGGAGATATGTCACATTATTCGAACTTTGAGGCCTATAGCTACTTCCATTTCTAATAAGAAAAAAAAAGAATGGTCAGTTGGGATACAGGACGTCCCATACACTATATGCACACCTCATTTGAAACCATTTTACAGTAGCTTTTGGAGATATGTCACATTATTCGACTTTGGGAGGCCTATAGCTACTTCATTTCTAATAAGTAGAAAAAAGAATGGTCAGTTGATACAGTACGTCCCATACACTATGCACACCTCATTTGAAACCATTTTACAGTAGCGTTTTTGGAGATATGTCACATTATTCGACTTTGAGGCCTATAGCTACTTCATTTCTAATAAGTAGAAAAAAGAATGGTCAGTTGTGATACAGGACGTCCCCATACACTATGCACAAGTCATTTGAAACCATTTTACAGTAGCATTTTGGAGATATGTCACGTTATTCGGACTTTGGAGGCCTATATTGACCTCATTCTAATAAGTAGAAAAAAGAATGGTCAGTTGTGATACAGGACGTCCCATACACTATGCACAAGTCATTTGAAACCATTTTACAGTAGCATTTTGGAGATATGTCACATTATTCGGACTTTGGAGGCCTATATTGACCTCATTTCTAATAAGTAGAAAAAAGAATGGTCAGTTGGGATACAGGATCGTCCATACACTATGCACACCTCATTTGAAACCATTTTTACAGTAGCGTTTTGGAGATATGTCACATTATTCGACTTTTGGGAGGCCTATAGCTACTTCATTTCTAATAAGTAGAAAAAAGAATGGTCAGTTGTGATACAGGACGTCCCCATCCACTATGCACAAGTCATTTGAAACCATTTTACAGTAGCATTTTGGAGATATGTCACATTATTCGACTTTGAGGCCTATATTGACCTCATTTCTAATAAGTAGAAAAAAGAATGGTCAGTTGGGATACCAAGGTCACATACACTATGCACAAGTCATTTGAAACCATTTTACAGTAGCGTTTGAGGGAGATATGTCACGTTATTCGACTTTGGAGGCCTATAGATACTTCATTTCTAATAAGTAGAAAAAAGAATGGTCAGTTGGGATACAGGACGTCCCATACACCATGCACACCTCATTTGAAACCATTTTACAGTAGCGTTTTGGAGATATGTCACATTATTCGGACTTTTGAGGCCTATAGCTACTTCATTTCTAATAAGTAGAAAAAAGAATGGTCAGTTGTGATACAGGACGTCCCATACACTATGCACACAAGTCATTTGAAACCATTTTTACAGTAGCATTTTGGAGATATGTCACGTTATTCGACTTTTGAGGCCTATATTGACCTCATTCTAATAAGTAGAAAAAAGAATGGTCAGTTGTGATACAGGACGTCCCATACACTATGCACAAGTCATTTGAAACCATTTTACAGTAGCATTTTTGGAGATATGTCACATTATTTGACTTTTGGAGGCCTATATTGACCTCATTTCTAATAAGTAGAAAAAAGAATGGTCAGTTGGGATACAGGACGTCCCCATACACTATGCACAAGTCATTTGAAACCATTTTACAGTAGCTGTTTGGGAGATATGTCACGTTATTCGACTTTGGAGGCCTATAGCTACTTTCATTTCTAATAAGTAGAAAAAAGAATGGTCAGTTGGGATACAGGACGTCCCATACACTATGCACACCTCATTTGGAACCATTTTACAGTAGCGTTTTTGGAGATATGTCACATTATCTCGACTTTGAGGCCTATAGCTACTTCATTTCTAATAAGTAGAAAAAAAGAATGGTCAGTTGTGATACAGGACGTCCCATACACTAATATGCACAAGTCATTTGAAACCATTTTACAGTAGCATTTTGGAGATATGTCACGTTATTCGGACTTTGGAGGCCTATATTGACCTACATTCTAATAAGTAGAAAAAGA
>NC_053115.1:34128971-34167057 GCF_010015445.1 Perca fluviatilis
ACGGTTACGCATTAAGCTTCCCTCGTAGGGATAATCATTTACACACATCTTCATTTCATGTTCCATAAGCAATAACATAAAACATGTAACACATATACAAAAGAAAAAAGAACACATCAGTTGGTAGTCAGTGAACTTACCCTCAGACTCTGGAGGAGGGACTGCGTGGAAGCAGGACCTCTGGGGCCTCGGTAGAGGCACGTCGCTGAGGGGCGGCCGACCGATGGTTTCAGACGGGGTAAGGCCAGGCTGGATCGAATTCGACCGAAGCTGCTGCCACTGTGCTGGCGGAGAGGGTATGGGGCTCAGGCGATCGTTGTCCTCAACGCCCTCCCCTCGATACCCTCGGGCCCTCGCCTCCTAAGGGACTCGATGGCAGCAGCCTCGGCCCGGAGTGTCAGGTCCAAGCTGACAAACCTCAAGACTCTGCCCGTCGCCGGTGTACAGGTACCTAACCCTCGGCGAGCTCCTGTCATACAGCAGAAACACAAAGCAAAGGATATGTTAGTGCTCCTTTTGCTCATAGTTATCATGTTAGAATAAAGTGTTTTTCACATCACACACATACCTGTGTACTCAGCGGGCTTGGTGAAGTCCTTAACCATGGGAAGGCCAAGCACCCGTTGGCTCTTCTGGTTAGGGCGTGCTTAGGTGGCCACTGTAGGAGTGCAGAGGTCCCACCTGTTCCTCAGCGACGACCGGTGCAGCTGCTGCTCGCTGGTCCCCGTTCCACCTCGCCAGTCCATCGACCAGGAACGCCTGGAAGTGCATAGCACTGGCTCAGCGTCCTGAGGAGGCCGCGTTTTAGATAGAAAATTATTCATATTTTTCATGAAATGTGAATACAGATTATTTGATCACAAGCCGTGAGAAACATGCAAGTACCTGGGATGAACCGGTTGAGGTGGAGGTGGAAGGACTCCAGAGACGTGGGAGCCCCTCACGCAGCGATAACGGGCAGGCTGACTCACCCTTTGTCCAGCCTGCCCGTCTGGGTGTACAGCTGCACGCCCGGTGGGTCCTGGATGCAGCTGAGGTGGGGCTGTCCTCCAATTTCCTGGATGCGAGGAAGCATCCATGTAACGGGATTTCAGGGTGTTGTGCCCGGCTGGTCGCCCGAAGGTGTCGAGGAGTTCCTGGATGAGGTTAGGCTCCTCGGCTCCCGTGTCGGCGACAGTGGAGCCTCCACTCCTCCCTGGTGATCCTCCTGCGACCTACCGGCGTCACTCAGGCCAACCATCCCGTGCTGCCCTCCAGCTGGGACGCTTAGCCTCAGTTAGGCGGCGGGCATCTCACGAGTCCACCTCCGAAGATGCAGTGGGACAGCTGCCTCATGAAGAGTACAGCTCGTGGGTCTCTGTGTGACACCTGATGGGCGCCGCATCAGGTGCCAGATGTCCAGTCTCACCACGAGCTGTCCCCACTCCTGTGACAGAAGAAACATAATGTGGTTTAATTTTTTATAACATACACACACACACATATACATACATATAGATAGATAGATAGATAGATAGATAGATATACACACACACATATACATACATATAGATAGATAGATAGATAGATAGATAGATATACACACACACAGTATATATGTATGTAAGTACAGTGTTCATGATGTTATAATCATCTTCAAAAGTATACATAATAGTCCATAATATAATAATGATGATAATGAAAGCTATTATCAAGCGTTACTATCATTATCATTACTATTGTCATTACTATCAAGCGACTTTGGAGTCTATGAAAAGCTATATAAATTCAATTTATTATTATGAGCATTACTATTAACAGTCTCAGTTTCACACCTGAAACAAGGCAGCTGTCTTCGACCACGCCGTCCGGCTGCAACGGTCCACGATCCACGTAGATCAGCTGGGGGATGTACCCGGTCGGTACCCCGCCTCCTCAACCCGACCGCCATGGGGGACAGGCCTTCGGGTTCCCTCGGAGCAGGTGAGGACACTGATGAGGACCTGCCGGTGCTCGTTACCCACGTTGGTAACCCAGGCGGCCGTGTCTTCAGCGGTACCTGCAAGCTTTTCGTCACCTTAAGGAGAGATTGTACATGTTATTGTGAGTCCATGAACACACAACTGTGCCGTAAAAGCAGCTCTATGAAAATATTAAACGGTCACAAACTTCACTTGCTTGCTTCTTAGTGGAATCCATCTTTAGGATGGATCCCAAGGTGGACGTGATCCTGGCCTTGTACTCCTCCAGCCGCGTCAGGACGTCATGGCTGTAGACTGTCAACAGCCAGCGCGGAGGGCATCTGGGGTGGTGGTGGGAACTGCCCCTCACCGTGCACAAGGCCAGGAACTGCCGCACTTCGCCGGGTGGCTGATAGCTCTCCGCATCCAGGCATCTGAGTGCCTCCGCGAGGGTGTTGCACAGCCGAGAAGCACTGTTACCCAGAGTGCGAGACCTCAGCTGTACGACCACCCTAAGGTCACAGGACAGCCTGCAGAAACAAAACAAACATGATATACAGCAAAACATATACATACCCACACAATATGTTAAACATACACACAAGTTTCTTACTTTATGCGTAATAGTACAGCTGGGAATTGGCAGCTGTAGGTGGGGGACAGCTGCCTGATGATGCCCTGTGACCACCCTCCGACCTTCTTCTTACACCGACGGCACTCTAGGTACTCAGTGGCCATGAGATACCAGCCGTCGATGTCCAGGACCCTCCGGATGGTCCTGTACAGCCCAGCCTTTGTCATGGTACCGGTGCACAAAGGCTGGGGGCACGTCAGCTGCAGATGCCAGATCCTGTGTGGCATCCACAGGAACAGCCGACATGCAAAGAAGGGGTCGGGGGACGCGGGAGGCTGGGTGTAGATCGGCCGGGTCTGGGGAGGGTACCACCATACGTTCAGCTCCTTGATGAGCTGGGACCTCCCCTTGCTGCTCCTGGTAAACAGCACCCGGCCGATCCACTGCTGCTGCTCCGCAGTGAGAACTGCCCGCCAGGACGCAGGCAGCAGCTGGAGAGATAACAACACAAACACACAGGACACTTTAATATCTAAAAGGAAAAACACTGTATGTTTGAGGGCAGCAGAGAGGCCTGATATGTTTTGACGGACATGTATATGTAATATGTTTTTACCTCAGAACTGCCAGCAGGAGACGGGGGAGGGAGGACGGCTGGCTCCGTCAACTCCTGCACTCCAGGTGGCGGGGGACTGGCAGCTCCAGGATGTGGCGCAGGAGCTGGTGTCTCGGCCGTCACCTCCATGGCTGCTGGAGGTTGCAGGGGCTCGTTGTGGTCCTGTGTGGCCTCCAGCAGCTCCTCATTCGTGGGCTCGTCCCCGGCAGAGACACCAGCCCCCTTCTGTGCTGCTGCTGCCACCGCTGAGGGGGGAGGAGGTGGATGCTGCGGGAGCGAGAGAGGGGCCTGTACGTCTGAGGCTTTAAGAGAAATAAAATGTTTCAGTAAAAATGTATAGACAGTACATTGCATATACTGTATATTCTTTGTAAAAAAAAAATTCAGGCCCACATTCAGCCAAGCTGCATACAAAACTACTACTACTACTACTACTACTACTGAAGCTGAGAAAGCGGGGGCGAGACAAACTGACGATAACACATTACAGAGGTTGAGTGAGTGATGCAGACAGCAGACAGATTACACAGGTAACTAAAGTATGAAGAAGTAAATGTTACTCTACACATACAATGATTAGGGATTAATTATGATTGATTGGCCAGCATGTTGGTTAGTGATTTGAATGACAGGTGATTTGCCAGCATCTCGGTTAGTGATTTAAAATGACACCACGTAACCCGTTTTTGATTTAACACAAACCTACCTGTCGTTTTCCTCTCCTCCTCTGATTAGGGAAACAGTTTTAAGCAAAATAAATACAACGGTTAACAATGAATTCAAGCTTCATCGTCATAAACAATTTGCCAAATTGTAAAATATTATTTGACTGTTTACTTACACTTCTCCAAGTCAACTACCGCCTTGACCAGCTCTTCATCGGGAGGGCTCCTGGGTGGAAGTGGAGGGAAAGAGCTGGTCTGAAGGGCTGGAAGGAAGAGGCTGTAATCACACAGAGAACAGAACTTTACAAAGTGATCCCAGGGAAAACAATAGTATAAACATTTAACTTAGTATTTTGGACTTGCCTGGAAATGCAGGCTTGGGAATAATCTTTTTTAATTTTGCCTGCATTTCCACCGCAGACAGAGAACGCCGCCCTGAGACAAAGGCCGCAAGCGCAGAACCAAGAGGTCTATAACAAAAACACACAACAACATTTATAATGACACAACATTACAAACACATCCAGGTACATCAAACAGAGCGCTTTACACTGAAACACTTACTGTGAGGGATACTCTTGGCTCTCTGGCTGCGGCCGAGACAGAGGCTTGGCTGCTGCTGCTGCTGCTGCTGGTGGTGGTGGTGCAAGTGGATGCAGCAGCAGTTGCGGTGGTGGATGCAGCAACAGCCTGTCTCTCTGTCTGTCCCTGTTACGGACATATTGGACGGCGTTCTCCATCGCGTGCGGGGCTGGCATCTTCCTCCGGAGGTAGTTGACAAATCTGCACAAATCAGACAATTTTTCACATAAAATGTTCACAGTACAGACAGGTGCTCAGATGCAGCGCTATATTTCTAATGGAAATAATGTTTTAACAAATTACCGGATCTTTTGGAGTCCTCAGACTCATACAGGCTCTGCAGGGTCTCAAATTTAAAGTCCCCGAAGCCAACAAGTGCCTGTCCCTCCTGCCCGGGCTGGAGGGACTTCACCAACGCCTCCTCGAACCCGCTGGAACCTGACTGCCTCCGCAAAGTCAGGGTACGCCGAGGTGGCGCGGGTGAAAGCATCCTGAAAATTCACCAAGGGGAGGTTAAAATTGTCATCAGATCATCCCTCTTTAAATTGTTTTGTATGACTCAGACTGAAGTACTACACCTTGTTGGCCATCAGCGGGGACTGAGACCCTGTCCTCTCTCGCTCCTTCTGGTGGGAGGCCACCAGATTGATGCTGTAGCCCACGTCATTCTCCAGCAGCCAGTGGAAGGTCTTCCCCTGGTATTTCCCAAACTGGACCTTCCACCGGCTCAGGATGAGGGTGGCGTTTGTGGTGTCGCCACCCTCGGAGTTGACGTGGGCCCAGGCCTCCGCATCCACCTCCTCTGGCTTCTTGGCCCTGTAGGGGGCCTGGCTGCCAGATGGCCGGGGCCGTATTGCAAGGGCCCCGGCCGAAGCCTTCAGCAGAAGGGTCCGTTAGGGGCCCCTTCTGGAAAATAGGTTCTCCATCTACATAAATAAATTAACATTAGCTGAATACTGCAGTAGATATTTCAACATAAAAAGAAATAAATAGGTACTTACAGTAAATACGAAGAACGATGAAGATGTCTGAATGTATAACACAGAGGATAACACAGTTAGCACACACTCATCCCTATATTTACAACTGCACTATTTCATTCTTTAATTCTTTTTTAATCGGAGCAGTTTCATGACATTATCACAGATATCACGACATCTTTTATATATAAAAAATAAAATTTAGTACTTAGCGGCTAGCCAACATGCTGACCCAGGTAATAGTCTATAACACTGTGGCTAACAACAAACACTCCCCAAAAGGACTGTAAAAACAGTGTGACTAATGTCAGACAGAAATATGAGTTTGCTAACTGTACTTAATACTGTACTGTCTGTACTGTCAACAACACTGGTTAACAACAATCAGATATTCCCCAAAGGACCGTAAAACACAGCGTTAAGTCGGTGTGACTGATGTCAGACATCGATATGAGTTTCTACAGTGCTCTGCGCTCATATTTAATACAAATATTAACAAGTGTCTACCTCCGTGAGTGTCACTGTCGGGTCCCCGTTAGCCAAACAGCGCTACTGTAGCTACGGTACAGTACGTCAACAACACTGGTTAACAACACACAGATATTCCCCAAAGGACCGTAAAACACAGCGTTAAATCGGCGTGAGCAACGTCAGACAGTGATACGAGTTTCGACAGTGCTCTGCATTAATATTTAATAGAAATACGAAGGACCGTTTACTCACTCGACTGTCGACGTCAGGTCCGTAATGTGAATGACGGGGCTCGCTAAGCGAGAATCCAAGATGGAGGATGACATTTTTCAATCGGCAAGAATTGAGCCTTCTGATTGGATGAAGTCGGGAGCAAAAAACCGGACTCGTGTGATTGGTTCTGGACCTTGAACTCGATCAAAACGCACCTTCTCTGATTTGTGGAAACTCGGAACACTTGGAACAGAGAAGAAACGCACCCAGGAGTTCTGCGCAAGGATGACACGCAAACTCGTGAAGCGTTCCTAATTTTTGATTTTATGATTTGTTCTATGAATTTATGAAGATTTCTGGAGATTACTGTTGCTGCAGTAGCGCCAGCGGCCGCGGCGGCGCTGTCGCTGCGCCGGCGCTGCTGCAGAGCGGTAGAGCGGCAGGGCAGCAGAGTGGAGTCTCTTAAAAACTCAAAAATCACTTCTAAAATTGTCATCTCGGAGAAACTACCGCAAAATATGATCCATATGATCTTTTATGACTCTCCTGTCCTCAGGTTTTTCTACTCTCAAACTTGTTATATTCGCCAATCCTTATCTCAAATGTTCTCTAGAAAACATAATAATAATAATAAATTGAATTTATATAGCGCTTTTCATGGACTCAAAGTCGCTTTACAGGGCAGGGTAGATTATAAAAACATAACAAAACAAAACGAGCAAACAAAACAAATAAAACAAAACAAGATACAGATGAAAAAGGGGGGGGGCAGGTGGACTATGGGTAGGCTGAGGTGAAGAGATGGGTCTTGAGGCGGACTGGAAGATGGTGAGGGACTCAGAGGTGCGGATCTCTTGGGGGGGGAGTTCCAGAGCCTGGGAGCTGCTCTGGAGAAGGCTCTGTCCCCAAAACAGCGCGCAGTTTGGACTTTTGGATGGAGAGGAGACCGGCTGAGGTGGATCTGAGGGACCGTGAGGGTTGGTAAGGGGAGAGGAGGTCAGTGAGGTATGAGGGGGAAAACATGTTACATCTTTAGAGTCTTGTGGAGAAACGGTACCCATAGAATCTATGCCAAAAAGGTAAAAGTTAGGACTCGGTTTTCATAGGAAAACAATCTATTGTTTCGCATTAAAATTCACCCAAACTGATATTTTCCGGTTGGTTAAAGTCACTAAAACAATGTCTAGAATACCCGCACTCCTCAGTCCTATGAAGATATTCTGTCGATGAAATATAACTGTAACGTTGGTCTGTTTTTGTGCAACCCCTCTTATGATTCGCAACATTACGTTACTAAAGTTCGGATGACAGCCAACACCGCGGCTGTAAACCTCAAACAAACTTCGTTGTCATCGTTTCACGCTAAATATGTGCCGTCTTCCAAAAAAGAAGAGGTTTCCCTGCATGTTTTGTGTCTTATAATTATTATTTATTTTTTAATTTTAAGTTTTAATTTTGTCGTTAAAGATGTGAAGAGGACCAAACTTGTTCTGAAAAAGTAGGCTATTCAAGTATTCAACAAAGTATTTCAATGTGTCCGTCTTTGACCGACCTCCGCTGGGTAATTCAACAGTCAGTAGAGCTAATGACAGCTGCTAAATCAGATTGTTGTAGGCCTATATATTTAACTCACATCACGTTCAACCACTTGATATAGCGTACATTTCATAAATAAAAAAAACATGTCAGAACATCGGTAATAATGTGAATAAACTGCTCGGAAAAAAAGGGTTTTATGCTTCTTTTTTTTTGGTATTTATGACATTAAGATCTGAGTATACAGAATATCCTGTAATCTGACTATGTTGTCCTGTTATATCATAGATTTTGGTTACCTGCTCACGGCCAGCAGAGGGGGTAGACACACAGGGCAAAGAAGTCCGAGGGGTGGATGACGTCTTCAGCTACAGCAGCTAAATGTCCTGCTACTAGGCAATTAGCCTACTTTCCACGGTTTACAGAGAGAAATACATTGCAATTTTAACTCCACTGAAAGTAAACTTGCCGCCAAAACATGTCGTTAACTCAGTGCAACTAATGTCGGACAGGTTTACGGCTGCTTTGCACTAATATTTAAGAAGAATACAAAAGAATGTTAGAGGCTAGGCTAGGCCTACTTACAAACTCGTCGTTCTCGGCTCCGAAATGCAGACTGACCTCGGTAAACTTAAATACAACATGGCGGCTTGAGATTTATAAATTGGCACAAAATGAGCCATCTGATTGGATGCAAAAACCAGACTCGTGCAATTGGCTCAGTATACCCACTTAAGAAAGCTCCAGGATTTCCATATACCCACTTAAAATGCCCAATGACACGCAACAACATAGGCTACTTTCCATTATATTTTTGATATATTTTGAATTGTCATCTGTGTTTTTCTTTTCCACAAAGGCTAAATAAAGGAATTTCCACCGTAAATTGGTGCATAAAAGTGTATCCAAAATGCAGAAAATGAAGTCGTTGATGCTCCAAACTTCCCTGGGGGAGGACACCCAGACCCCCCCACTATATTATTTCGGCTCCCATGTTAACAGGTTTAGGAGCTTGCACACTGCCGAACCGACGCCTATTTTTCACGTTTCCAGACAAAATAGAATAGCCTACGAAAAGATGTTTACAAACAAATGTTGACACGAATACATTTAATAAATAACATTTTGATGTTTGAAAGTCTCTAGGTTTTGACATATTGCAGATATACATGTCATTTTAAAAATAATAATAATAATAATAAATAATTACCGATTTTCAAATATTGCACCTGTCAATACAGAACAAAATATTCTGTAGCCTATTTTGCCGTCAATACTGCCGACGTTGTCTTTGCTGTAATCAATTCAGTATATATTTAGTGCAGTACATTTCCCACTATCGTCTGTTTCTCCTCCGGAGAATTAGTTACAGAAGAGGCCGCGATGGCTTTTCTTCTGTCAACAACTCGAACTGAAGAACAACAAATATCCTTTTCATTTTCCGTAGTTATTTCTGTAGGCCTACAATCGAAAGATAGCATAGGCTACAGTAACAACGTGTCTTCTGAGTGACGGTCCAACATCAGGTAGGCTAGGTGATTTAAGTAAGTTTTTACAATAGCCTATAGGCTCTTTACAGCTACACAAAGTTGTTAATGTTATTATATTAATTTTATTGATAAACCCACTTTCCCATTTGTTTTTTTTTAAGATGTGTGACAACAGTTGAAATTGTTGTCGTAAGGCAGGAGAATCCAAACGTAGACTGGTCTGTCGGCGCCTATATGTCCCGAGATAGCCCTCCCTGGAAATACGTCACCTACAGCTTTTTAAAAAGAAAAGAAAGAGAGGATGCTTATCTAAATTTCATCACCAGGCGCTTAACGCTGCAAAATTATGCTTTATACTTAATCTTTCTCCACACAGAACTATTATATGGAACAATGAGTTCATAACAAGAAAGAATAAGTCTTTATATCTACCACATTGGGTTGATAGGAATGTAATTTTTCTTGCAGACTTACAAAATGAAGCTCAACTTCTTAGTTATGAGGAATTTCTTAGATCTAAAATCTTCCCTATCACCCACAAAGAATACCAAATGGTAATAAATGCTATACCTAGTGGAATTTTTCAACTAATGAAATGTCACTCTGAGAGACAAGAATTGCAAGAATTGGATCCAACCTTCTTTGTTGATGGAATAAATATTAAAAGTCAGAAATGTACAAATAAACATAAGGAATTACTTCTACAGCAAAAGGAAAATCACTCCACGGGGGAAATTTGTTTGGAACTCTTTGTATTCTCACTGGGAATCAACATGGCTTCTACCGTACACATTTGGTATCCCCAATAAACTGAAAGAACATTTTAAAATACTGCACAATATTTATCATACTAAATTTGTGGCTGTGGATAATAAATATGAATTTTGTAAAATTGAAGAAGAAACTATTAGGGCTGCTCCCTCTTAGTCGATTAGTCCACTAATCGGTCATTTTGGTCTTAGTCGACTTAGATTTCTTTAGTCGATTAGTCATGTTTTATGCTTTTTTCATGCTGAATGACTTATTTCCAAGAAACGTACGAGCACATCTCTGGTAAACACAAGAATTAAAGTGGTGCTTTTGCATGACTCTTTGTGGAGAAACTCAGATTTACAGATCTGTCGATTAAATCAACTAATCGATTAGTCGATTCAATTGAATGAGTGTTAGTCCACTAAGAATTTCTTCAATCAAGCACAGCCCTAGAAACTATTATACATCTATTCTGGAAGTGTCGGTATTCTGTGGCGTTCTGGAAAAAAAAAATTTAAAACTATTTAAATATTCAAAAGAACCACGAAAGTACATTGGAAGCAAAAGATGTTATTCTTAATTACGATAACAAAAACAAAACAATACATAGGAGGCTGATGTCTCAGACGGACATCCAGCTCTATGAGCTCAATCAGAGGACCCTGTCCCACTGGTAAGAGTTTAACGTGAAGCTGTGTTGATTTGTTGTAATATGTACTGTGATTTATCTTTTGATGAAAGCTCAAGAGCCTAACAACAGCCTATGTTCATCTTCCAGGTTCACTCCGCACCAGAAAGCGGAGGGGGAAGGCTGTGCTGCTGCAGGCAACATGGCGTTGTGGATGTCCAGGCTCTCCCTCCAGCAAAAGGGCTGTCCTGTGTACAGGCGGGACAAGGACAGCCCTTTCAATTTGATGTCCCTGAGGAGCAGCCCGGCCCCTCAACAAGAAAACTGTCTCCTCCTCTTGCTCCAGATGGGGGAGCAGCCAGGACCCTCATCTGGAGGCCTACTCCCCACTCCTCCACCGCCAGCACTCCTCCTGTGTCTTCCTCCTCTTCCTGGACCACCAAAACATTAGTGATGTTACGTTGTGTGCCGAGGCATACAGTTATGTTGATTATATTATACCAAAAGAAAATATACACTGTATTGATATAAATGGATTCAGATTAGGTGTATTGGTGGAAATGGATTTTTTCTTCGTTGTTATTTCGGTGCAAAATACTGTCAAAAACACATCTCTGATACAGTGTATCACAGATCACTAGATCATATGTAATATATCTGTCTGTTTTAAACTCTTTGGCTAACAGGTGGTTATGTAAGCAAAGAGAAGCCCCGAGAAATGAATCCTTTTTGCGAAACCAATTTGCTGGAAAACTCCAATGCTTCATGAGGCTTCATCTCGCCATCACCAACCATCCCAGGTATAAAGCCTACAGGAAGGGGAAGGCGGCAGAGGCTGCTGAGGGGCCACCAACTGGGAGCAAACCCCGCCGGGCCCAGACATTGACGCGCCTAGTATGGCCAGCTTTTGCGCTCTTTTCCCTTTCTTTTATTGTGTTATATATCTTTTTTGTGCATGTTATAGGTTTACAAAGTGAAAAAGCCCAAAGTCCACCCCAAAGGGACTTACCATCTCCAAACAGCTCTGTTGTAGTCCAGCCTTTACTTCAGAGACAAACATGCGTCACTTTGTAACACACGTTATAATGCTCGCCTAGCTGCTGCGTGCGCGCCCTCATACTCTGCTTCTGACTGGCTAGTAGTCCTTACCTAGCTACTGCGCATGTGAGACAAAAATTGAACAGAAGTGAGATGCCTCACTCGTTAGCTAAAACAGAGCTCAACACACAGGGTCAAAAGAGGAGCTGCAGCAAAGTGTGTAGTACAACAAAATATGGTGTAAACCTCTTCTGGTACAACCTCTAAATACAATTATGAACCTGAAAATCAGCATAATATGAGCACCGTGGCAGGGGTTGGTGGTACTGCGCGCAGCTGTTGGCGGGAAAAGTGCCGAGAAGTGGAGAGAAGAGATGAGGAGGAAACTGGTAATAGACCTAGGGGAGCCGGACTGAGGAAAAAAGAATTTCTACCATCTCCTTGGGAAAAAGATATATAAATATATGTTTAGCTCTATTTTGTTTAAAAATCATCTGTAAGTTTAAATTGTGTATGGGTAGCATGTTCATTTTTGCCGCAGGGTGGGATCGAACCGTTGACCTAAAAACATTCACACACAAAAAATCCCCCAGTCCCAACTAGAGGACCCAATCAGAGAACCGAGCGCCTTGTTCCAGTTTCTTCGTCTAGACCAGGGGTGTCAAACGTACGGCCCGCGGGCCGGATCAGGCCCGCAAATGGGTTTAATCCGGCCCGCGAGATGATTTTGTAAAGTATAAAAATGAGCTGCAATTTTTCAATAAAAGAAACTGCTGTTCCAATTGCGTCCACTGGATGGCGCAATAGCAATTGTGTTAAGCAAGCGGCTTCTACTTTTAACATTATGTGCTTTGGCACCCTCATTGCCCCAATATGTCTTTGTCAAAAAAGAGAAAAGTGGACGCAGAGTGCAGAGCGTTCCAAGAAAAATGGTCATCCTCCTATTTATTCACAGAAGTGAATGGGAAAGCTGTATGTTTGGTGTGTTCACAGCATATTGCAGTGCTAAAAGAATATAACCTTCGTCGCCACTATGTGAGTCTTCATGCCGACAAATATGACAACTTTCAAGGACGAAGCGGAGAAGAGAGAAGGTGAATGAACTGTTGGCGGGTCTGAAGAAACAGCAGTCTGTGTTTACTCACAGCCGAGACGTCAGTGACGCTGCAGTGAAAGCTAGCTACCTCATTGCTAATGAAATCGCAGTGGCTTCAAAACCATTCAGTGAGGGTGAATTTGTAAAAACATGCATGATGAAGGCAGCGGAGATTGTGTGCCCTGAAAAGCGCCAGGCTTTTGCAAATATCAGCCTGACAAGAAACACAGTTGCAGACAGGATTTCCGATCTTTCAGTGGATTTGGACAGCCAGTTGAAGCAAAAAGTAAAGTCATTTATTGCGTTTTCAGTTGCAATTGAGGAAAGCCGGAACGTTACAGATGTTGCACAACTGGCCATTTTCATCCGCGGAGTTGATGACACATTGACCGTCACCGAGGAGTTTGTGGAGTTGGTGCCGATGACAGATACGACGACAGCAGCTGATATTTTCACCACACTCGTCGGCGCGCTGGACAGGGTTGGAGTGGACTGGTCCCGCGCTGTCAGCCTGGCTACAGATGGTGCGCCCTCAATGATCGGGAAAAAAGCTGGCGTTGTGACAAAGTTCAGAGAGAAAGTGCAATCTGCAAATGGAGGACGTGATTTTTGGACTTTTCACTGTATTTTGCACCAGGAGGCTTTGTGTTGCAAGTCATTAAAGATGGATAACGTCATGAAGGTGGTCATCCAAACTGTTAATTTCATCCGATCCAGAAGCCTGAATCACCGTCAGTTTGACAGCCTTCTCAGAGAGAAAGACCACATCTATAGCCTGCCATACCACACTGAGGTAAGATGGTTAAGCCGAGGTGCTGTGCTGAGGCGTTTCTTTGATTTACGAGAAGAAATTGAACAGTTCATGGAAGAAAAGGGCAAACCAGTGTTAGAATTTCATTCCGCAGAATGGATGCAGGACCTTGCATTTATGGTGGATGTTACAGAGCACCTGAATAACTTGAACAAACAGCTGCAAGGGCGCAACAAAGTTGTCACGCAGTATTATGACAGCATACGTTCTTTCAAGTTGAAGCTGTCATTGTGGGAGACGCAACTCGCCGGTGGTGATGCAGCTCACTTCCCCTGTCTGAAAAATGTGTGCACGGCCCAACATGTCGCAGACATGAAGCGGTTCAAAGATAAAATAACGGGACTGTTACGGGAGTTTGAGCAACGCTTTCAGATTTTTGGTGAACTGGAGAAAGACTTCAAAGTTTTTTGCTCGCCATTCACCGTGAATCCCTCTGATCTGCCCGTCAGCATCCAACTTGAAATAATAGACTTGCAGTGCGACTCGGATTTGAAGGGTAAATTTGCCGCAGCTGGCTTGGACACATTTTATCAGAATCTCTTGCCAGGTTACCCCAACTTGACAGCCCTCGCTGCAAAACTGTTGTGCATGTTTGGAACCACATATCTTTGTGAGCAAGTTTTCTCTGTAATGAGCATAAATAAAACAAAGCTGCGCTCAAGACTCACGCACAAGCACTTGAATCACATCCTGAAGTTGGCTGCCACTCAGGATGTAACGCCTGATATTGATGCGCTGGTGAAAGCTAAAAGATGCCAGGTATCAGGAGTCAAATAAACTATGCAACCCCACTTAAAGTGCTGCTTGAGACACCCTGATATAGATCTGTGATATACTTCTGTGAATCACTGAGGTATTGTGTGTTTGTATGTTCTTTGTCCTCAGAATTTTCAAATAACTTGAAGTGTTTTATGATTAATAGTGATGTTGTGCTTTTTGGACACACTGTCCTCAGGCTCCAGCTCCTTATGTTTAAATGTTTTTATGTTGATGTGCTATTGTTTTTAATTGATTTTATTTGATTTGTATATTTAACCTATTCTTGACTCTGTGGTTCTTGCACTTGTTTGGGGAACAGGATTTCATTATTTGTATCTACATTTCTGCCTGAGAAATGACACCTTGATATAGTTCTGTGATCTGTGAAACAGTTCTGTGAATCACTGAGGCATTGTGTGTTTGCGTTCTTTTTCTTTAGAATTTTCAAATAAACTTGAGGTGTTTTATGATTAATAGTGATGTTGTGCTTGTACTATTTTGGACACACTGTCCTCAGGCTCTAGCTTTATGTTTTATGTTGATCGTTAAAACAAAGAAAACAATCTGAAGTTGTTGTTTTTAAGTTATATATACCATGATTTTACCGGTCCGGCCCACTTGGGAATAGATTTTCCTCCATGTTGCCCCTGAGCGCTAAAATGAGTTTGACACCCTGGTCTAGACCAATCAAGCGAGTTGTGTTTTCTGCTCCCAGTGCAAAACACTGTAAAAACTCATATTTCTCTCTCATATTAGTCACACTGAGTAAATGCGGTGTTTTTACGGCCCTTTTGGGGAATATCTGGGTGTTTGTTGTTAATAACAGGAATACATTTTGCCTAAAACAATCCCTGTTACCACCCGGCTCTGATAATATAGGCTATATAATGATAATAACTACCTTTCTTATTGATTGCAGAGTCCTGCTCCACACACCTCCCTCTCCAGTGACCGCGACAGTGTGGTGGAAGTTTTCCTTGAAGCAGCAGAGTTAGTGATATTCGTGATAAAATCAAAACGAACTACTGTTTGAGAATTAAACCAAAGTTTGGTCTTTGAGTATTTATTTACATTTGCAAATGGAGAAAACACAGTTTCAAAGAGGTACACGCAGCACAACTGAAAATGACTTTCTAACCTAAAGTCTAAACATCCAAACATCATATAGTGAAGAAACTCTGTTAAGCGCCCCCCCTCTAAATGTATCTTTTAGTATGGCCATAGTTGAAAAAGGAGACATCATGAAAAGTCAAACCATTGTCTCACCTTCCCCTCTGCTCTCTGTTCCTAACATTAGCCTAAACAACAATTTATCTCAGGAGACAGAATCTCGTAGTTCTCACTGTCGTAAACAGTCATCGGCCTTCTCCACTTCTATCTAAGCAAAAGACAACAATGTGAGAAGGTTCAGGCTAGTAGAACTAAATAACTCTACTGGGCTATAGTTCACGGTTGCCAACTATTTCACTTGGAGCCTTTTGAATCTACACATGAAGAAGCTAAATCTTGGCGTTATAAAAGAATCAAACCAATGGTTAATATCATTAAACAAATGGTTAAAATAAAATTTGCCACCACAGTTCACCCTTTTGATTACAAAATAATCACAAAAATAAATTTTACTTTTAAAGATTCAACCCTTATTATAGAATTAATCACACTTCTTATTATTCAACCTTATGGATCTTCATGTCTATTTCTTACATGTTAAATGGAAAGGTACAAAAAAAAAGCATCCACGTCAAAGAATAAAACAAAATTAATCAATCTCCCACAGTATCAGAGACGGTGTCCAAACATTATTATCATATTCAGAAAGACGGAATACGTCAGAAGGCTCAATCATATTTACCATAAGAATGAAGTGAACTCTTTTTCTTGATTAGGGTAACGACATAGCAAACAAAAAAAACAAATCTGAAGACCAAACATAATCTGCTAAAATCCCTGGACCTTAATGTCACTGGTTAATGTCACATCAGACTAGTGCCTTATAATTTGTGTAAAGAATGTGTTATGTATTTAACCATTAAAATAACCTGGTGTGAAGTGTGAACATTTACTAATTTCATATCTACCCATACGGCGAAGTCAAATTTTCCATAAAGCTGATAATTAAATTATCCAATAGCATCAAATGCTTCCCTCCTTTGGTTATTTTAATATAAATCAATTGAAGCACGCTCAGTGCAATTATCAAAGCTCTCACAGAGTGAAAGTTTGAGAAGAATCAGAATAAAACTAACCCCTCCTTGTCTCTAACCTCATTAAGTGCTGTCAGAGCACAAATAAAATTCAGTTATTCTATGTGTGTGGTTTCACTGGAAATAGCTTATTTCTGTGAGCGAAGAAATGGTGAACAAAAATCATTATAACCTACATCACGCATACATTTCTTAACTAAACCAAGTCATACTTTAGTAGAAAATGCATCTATTAGATAATCTTTCAAATGTCGAATGTGGTGTCTGTGTGTCGTCAATGTGGAAAGTGAAATTACCTCAATGTAATAAAAGATCCACAAGGAACTTTTCCTGAGTTCTAAAGCACACAACGAAATGGCCTAGGTCTTTATACTTAACTTTGTTCAATATTAACAATATTGCTGTTTAGGAATAATTTACTTTCTTTCATCAATCTATCAGTTGAGTTTGTGTGGTCATGAGGAACCACATAAGGTACGAAACCCCAATTAGCCCCAATTTAGTAGCATTCGTATACCAACCACCATTTTCTCATTGATATGGAAAGTAGTGAACGCATCACCCGTCTTTTCCTCCAGTCACCCTAATGTGTTGGTGTATGTAAATGTTGGGAGGAATGGTTACACGTGATTTATCATACTTTTCAAAAACCATAAATGCAATAGAAAATCATATTAATCACACTACAAATGTGGAAAAAAACCCCATGTTCTTCTTGAAGGGTACCTGTTCCAGTCCTTTCTGTCCGTCTGCTCCTTGTGTGTGTGTTCAGAGCACTCTGCTCTGAAAGTGTGTGTGTTTATCTCAGAGGAATGTCAACAGTTCCTCAAAAGAATGTGCAGTGAGTGTGTGTGTGTTCAGAGAGAGAGATATGGTGTGTCCTCTACAATTGTGAAGTATATTCTGCTGTCACTGTCAGAGAATGTGCTGTGGTTGTCAGAGAAGAGATCAGTATCACTGCTGTCTTCTGAAAAGATTTTAAACAGCAGGCTACAATACCAGTATGTAGCTTCTGGTTTTTCCCTCCTTGGAAAAACTTCTTGTTTTTCTCCTCTCTCAATGTGTGGCAAACAGTGAGAAAACTCCAGTTTCCCCTGTCGCTTCAGAAATGGCACGTAGGTGACTCAGCAGAGGATCTGCTCGTCACTTGTTGCAGGTTGTAGAAAAACCTGTTCTCTCCTCCACATCTGGAACCTTTTGTAGTGATGCGTGTATCCAGGTGACTCTCCCTGGAACCTTTCACTGCCCTGTGTGTCACTGGAAGGATCTCGATGGTCTCTGTCACCGTCTATTTGCCAATCCTTCCTCCTGAAGTTGTTATCACCCCAGAATCCCCAGGCTTGACACCTGGATTCTTACGGCCAAAAGAGCAGAAGAAAATTCTCACGTAATAACCTAACCTATCATTTCCCTTATACTGCCGTGGAAGAAATAGGTGTTTTTGTTTATGGGCCTCTCCCTACGTATGTCTAAATAAAGAAAATCTTTAGAGCAAAATTCTTTAGAGCAGATCAGAACCAATAAAACAATTACTATTGCATCCCCTTACACTACTGTGTCAATCAGGGGTAGATGATCCTTTTGTTTACAGTTGAACTATCAATTTTGTCAATTTTGTTCTCAGCTAAGCAGATTTTCTCAATGTACAATTGTTAACTATTCTAGCACTTTGGTTATCCAAGGTCTTTTAAGCTGGAGCTACAGTGATGTCACAACAAATGTTTCAAACGTCTTTAGAAAATTTATTTAACACTATTTATTTCCCTTGCTACTTTATTAAAACCCTTATCTCTTTATTAAACCCCTTTATTTATCATTGCTACTATATCCCTCCTATTTGAGACATGACAAAGCTCATAACTCAAAAGCAATATAAATAATCTGTTTAATATACTAATCCTTAACATTGTTCTAGGTTTTACAACAAATCCTGTTTATCAGTAACCAAAGTTCAATGAATTATTTCTTTAGGGGAATTTTCACCTCAGTAAAGTGTTTCAACGTCAACATCAACTAATGTAGTTTAGACAATTGGTGACATAGCAACTCAAAAACTCATTAGAGTATGATATGAAATGTACTGCTTTTAGGATTAAATCTCATTTAAACCTTCATTTATCCAATATCACCATTAAACTAAGACGAATTACCCAAAATACATTGTTTATGTCATTTTTTATCTCCAGTTTACAAACCAAAGTAACACTAATTACTATCTGCTAGTTCCAAGAATCATTACAACTTAAAGTTTTTAGCCTTCTATTTATCCAAATCGTTGCCTGTTATGGGAAGCATCATATCATATAACATTCAACAAAAATGTATATCTAAATCATTTCTTTAAACCAAAATTTCACTTGTACTACTCATGTTTGGTTTTAGCTTGTGTCTTATCTCTGTGTGGTGTGTGTGTGTCTCCTCCTCTGGCTGTCCTCTCTCAAAGAAAGAAGGATTTCTCCAGGGTACATAAACACACTGTTATTCTTTTTGTAATTTATGGCATCATTAATTAACAACTCAATGTATTCCTCATAAAGGTGTGTCAAGGTGTACAGCTTACCATCACCCAGACTATAAAACGATATTTACTGTCTTTTCTGCTGGAACACTGAGGAAAGAAAAACGTTAGACGAAACAACAGAGAATCAAAACATTTAACATTCCCTGCAGAATGTTATGTTTAGCTGTGGGAGATATTAGGTGCTCGAGCATAGACCCACTGCATTTACTGCTCGAAGGTCCTGAATGAAACAAAACTTTAACATTCATAATAAAAATTATTCTTCTTATTTATGTTACTTGAGAAAATAAGTGCACGTGTTGGAGAATCTAAACACGGAACTATAAACCCCATCCGTCAATAAAGAGTTAAAAACACGGTCGGATTTCTGTCGATTACTTCCTGTTTTAGCGTGTACTGATGTATTCTGGGGCCTGTAGTCCGAACGCAGCTTGATGACTACAGGTTAACAATTTGTCAATCAATCCACGTCACATTTGTGTGTTTTGCCCAGAGATAACGCTGTACCTGAGACAAAAGTGTGGTGAAACATCAGTATATAAAAATGTCGTTTTTACTCGTGTGAATATGCATCTATTTGTAGTCACAGGTTCTCTGAATATCTGAACACTGTGAATACAAAACATGCTGTTGTATAGGTTTTCTATAGTCTCCTGTCGATGGAGACAAATAAACACATCATCAATAGTGTCAGTCCAGTCAGTCAATTTTACAAATAGTCACAAGGTCCTAGGTCGGTCTCCTCTTCTGTTGGAGACAAAGAAACATGAATGTGAGCTTTTGAGTTAGAATTTCTGAAAAACTTCTGTAGTTTATCAGTCAAGGTGACAGCCACTGGACATGTGTATATGCCAGTAGACAAAAGAGAACTCATGCTTGCTCCTTTGATTTGTTAAAAAAAAAAAACTTTCAACGTAGTCTTCATCAGGGTCAAAAGGTGACAAAAGGAATGCATGTAATATTTGTGATTCCTTAAGTTTAACTACTGGTGTCCCAATTTGTTTTACCGTAAGTGTGGAGATTAACAGACTGACATGGTACGTGTTCCATTATAATTTGTAAACAAATTGCTCCTTTTAGGCTGCAACAAAAATATGTCAGCCAAAGAGTGATTTTTATCAAACCCACAACTTTAAAGCCAGTGGCTTCAATTCCAAATAGACATTTTCAAATGTCTGCCTGCCAAATTTTCAGGATACTCAGATGAAAGGGAGAAAGAAACAATGAACATTTTCCTTTATTATCTAGTTCAGGATCCTAAGGATCTGAATAACACATATCATAAGAATGGTGAACTTTTCTGGGATCACCATTCTACTAATCACTTCTCTAAGGAAAAACTAGTTTACCAGAGAGCTTCTGATTGAAGAACAAAACTTCACTAAACCCAAATTATTGCTCCCGAATCAACTAAAAATCCAATTTTCTTCCCTTGTATAATTAACACCATGGTAGGCAATTTGTATACTCATCACATAAATACATTGAATAAATTGAGCTATTTTCCAAAAGTTGTTTCTATTCAATGTGCAGTATTTTTGTCTAATTTGATCTGTCTATCGTGTAGGGAGTGTTGCAGCGTGCAAAAAGCATGTCTTCATTGCAAGCATGTATATGTACGTGTGTTCATGTTACCCTCCTGAAAAGATGCAAACGTCCTCCAGTCTCTTAGTCCCACCACCAACTCCATCCCCCACCTTCTGTCAAACTGCATACTGCCGAGGGTCATTTGTGCTGTTCTTCGGATGAATCCCTCCTGGGGTAAGGACAGTCATAGGACCAATGTCCTCTCTTGCCACAGTTGAAGCATGTGTCTCTAATCACTGCCCTATCCTTGCCATTGCCTTTGCCTCCTCTGCCCCTGAAGACCCCTCTATTTGTGCCTCTGAAAGCTCCTCTGCCAGCACCTCTCCTTTCTTGGGACAGTGCTGCTACAGTTTTCATGAGAGTCAGCTGTGCATTGTCATTGTTCTGTTGTCTTTTCCTTTCTAGCTTTTCTTTCCTGTTAGCCATGATTTTCTCAGCATGTCTGGCATGTCTAACAATCTCCGTCAGAGCTGAATCTTGCAATCCAATGCATGTCTTCTCCACGTGGGCTCGAATGTCAGGGAGCAGCCCACCCAAAAATAAGTTTTTGAAATGGGCTTCCCAAAGTTCAACCACCGCTCCGGCGGCGGTTGTGCGTGCAATGCCACTGTGTCGGTCAAAAGTCTCAGCCAGTCGGTGCTGGAAATCCTCCACCGCCTCGTCTTTCAACTGCTTGGTGTTTGCCACACGTGACATATCAATCCTGACCGGAAAAGTGGTCTCTATCCCGGTGAAGAGTTCCTCCAGCGCGTCGTTGTAGTCATCATTTGCTCTATTATTAAGAGTTGGATGACGAATGACTGGATCGTGGGTCGGATCTCTAGGGAAAAAGTTTCTGATCTTTGCATACTCCATAGGCCCAAGATTTTGCATCAAAATGCGTCGTATTTCTTGAACAGTGGGCAGAAAAGTCTCAATGAATGCTTTGAGGGACTTGGAAAATTGCGCACCAGAGTCTTTACACGGGGGGAGATGGCTTGTGGCTCTTCTAATGTCCGTTTCAGTCCAGGGTCTCTACCACACACCCACTCCTCCCTGTGTAGCAACCTGAATCATTGGGAATGCATCAGCTTCATCTTCGTCTGCATCCCTCTCTGTTGTTCCTTCTGTGGGGGCTTGGAATGCTGATAATTCAGCGCCCACGGATGCACTAGGGTGGCGGTGAATTGGGTGGAGGTTTTCTCGTGCCCGCTTGTTTCTCGCCCGTCCGCCCGTCGGCCTTTTCCTTGCTGCGGTGGGGTTTGGGTATGGCAGTGGAACGTCGAGACCTGGATCCACGCCTTTCAAACTCGGATAGAGAGGAGAAATTGTGTCAGTGACAGTGTTCATGTCTTTTTTCTTTTTCTCCGTTTTGTTAGTATCACTCATGTTTAACAGTGTCGTCTGTTTCTGCAATTGTTTTCTCTCTCTGTTATCAGCTTCTTTCATCCACACATTAAAACATGCCTTATTATCCTCAATTTGTTCTAAAATCTCTGTTTTAATTGTTTTTTCCCCTTTGCTTTCTCTCTTCCTCTTCTAAAGCGTGTTTTAACATCCTTAGCTTTACTAGACTTAGAGATCCATTTGGCGGAAAGCCAAAGCTTTTTGACCAATATAACAGACATCTCAAACAATCCGGTCCATATTTCTGACACATCTCACCCACAATGGGTCCAGATGCTTCAAAGGGCTTCGATGGTTCGTTACCCATGATGACAGAAGCTTTTATTTTTTTCAATGTGATCGTCACCACAAAGCGAGGTTATTTCTTCAGCAAACCTTCGTAAAAACCCGGGACAGCCCTGCAGACAAAAATCGCTTAATAGTCAAGAACCTGCTTAGGGTGTCACAGACTATTTACTATTTCATGTCTTCTGCAGTCCGTCTCTAAATAGTCAAGAGCTTGTTTAAAGTGTCACAGACCATTTTGTTTTTATAAGTAGTCAAGAGCTTCTATAAAGTGTAGCTTCTTCAAAGTGTCACAGACTATCTTATAAATAGTCAAGGGGCTTCTTTAAATTGTCACAGACTATATATATATTTTTTTATTTTTTTTATTTAATAGTTTCTCAGACTATTTCTGTTCAATTGTAATTGTTTTGGTCTTCAGACCCTTTTGTTAGTTATCAAACTATCTTTGTTGACAGTCCACAGCCTGTCTCTTCTGTAATCTATTGTCACACCAGTTATCAAAGAAATAATCAGAAATATGTCTGTCTGTTAAAGGATGTCACTTCGAACCTAGTTATATTTTGTGCTATCGGACCCAAAAAATATCCAGTTACTCACTTCCCAAAAGTCGAATTAGTTTCATTTATTCTCTTTAGTAAGAGAATGAATTTTGCCAATTATTCATTACTTAATTCGTTTTAGCAACAGTTGCTTGTTTAGAATGTTTGTTCAAAACCTTGAATTTGCAATCCAATTGTAATTAATCAATTTTATCTTACCCGTGCTGCTTGAAATCTCTTCCTCGTTTTTTTGACGGAGTGGAAAACAGTCAAGAGCGCTCCCGCGGTCCTAACCCTCTTCTCTCTGAAAAACCTTTTTAAAGGTTAAGAGGTATGAGGCAGGTGATTTTTGATCCCTGGATAGCCAGTCATCAGCGACCCAACGGAGCTCTTTTCTCTGTTAACTCATCCGTCCTGCCGAGACAACGCCAAATTGTGGTGGAAGTTTTCCTTGAAGCAGCAGAGTTAGTGATATTCGTGATAAAATCAAAACGAACTACTGTTTGAGAATTAAACCAAAGTTTGGTCTTTGAGTATTTATTTACATTTGCAAATGGAGAAAACACAGTTTCAAAGGTACACGCAGCACAACTGAAAATGACTTTCTAACCTAAAGTCTAAACATCCAAACATCATATAGTGAAGAAACTCTGTTAAGCCACCCCTCTAAATGTATCTTTTAGTATGGCCATAGTTGAAAAGAGGACATCATGAAAAGTCAAACCATTGTCTCACCTTCCCCTCTGCTCTCTGTTCCTAACATTAGCCTAAACAACAATTTATCTCAGGAGACAGAATCCTACGTAGTTCTCACTGTCGGCAAAGGTCATCGGCCTTCTCCACTTCTATCTAAGCAAAAGACAACAATGTGAGAAGGTTCAGGCTAGTAGAACTAAATAACTCTACTGGGCTATAGTTCACGGTTGCCAACTATTTCACTTGGAGCCTTTTGAATCTACACATGAAGAAGCTAAATCTTGGCGTTATAAAAGAATCAAACCAATGGTTAATATCATTAAACAAATGGTTAAAATAAAATTTGCCACCACAGACCCCCTGACTCACACAACGAACAGCCAGAGACATCCAGCACCTCCATGGTCCCATCAGCCCGGGGCGAGCTACTCTGCACCTGCTGGCACTGTAGAGAATCTCCTCAGACCCCCGGCACTTCCCTTTACAAGGGTCTTCTTTCTTGTGAAGCCACAGCAGAGGAGGGGGGAGACTCAAAGCTTAAGGACAGAGAGCTGACAAGGACCACTATTTCGCGATTTAAAAAAAACAAACATGAAAAGATTCTAAGTGGTGTGTTGTCACCCCAAAAAAGTCCCGTTCTCTCCCAAGTGCAGGGAGAGGACAACCGGCGCCAACGGCCACACCAAGCGTGGCCAGCCCAAAAGGCTCCTCGGGGGAAAATCTGGTTCTGTTTTCTTTTTGTTCTGTTGTGTAGAAATAAAAATCCATAATCTGCACTTTGTTTGGACTTTATTATTCATGATCATTAATGAAACAACTTCTAACGTTTACTTCTTTTAAACTTTTCTTTATATGATACTATATACACACACACATGAAGCTTGTAAATGACAGTGTAAATGTCGCCCGTATCAGGTTCATTTATGGATTTACAGTACAGGCCAAAAGTTTGGCACACCTCATTCAATGTGTTGTAGATTCTCACTGAAGTAATCAAAACTATGAATGAACACATATGGAAGTATGTACTTAAATAAAAGTGTGAAATAACTGAAAACATGTCTTATATTTTAGATTCCTCAAAGTAGCCACCCTTTGCTTTTTTGACAGCGCTGCAAACCCTTGGTGTTCTCTCAATGAGCTTCATGAGGTAGTCACCTGAAATGGTTTTCACTTCACAGGTGTGCTTTGTCAGGGTTAATTAGTGGAATTTTTTTCCCTTATTAATAAAAAAGCAAAGGGGTGACTACTTTGAAAGAATCTAAAATATAAGACAGTTCATCTTTTGCAAGTACATAATTCCGCTGTTCATTCATAGTTTGATGCCTTCAGTGAGAATCTACATGTAAATAGTCATGAAAATAAAAGGAAACGCATTGAATGAGGAGGAGTGTCCAAACGTTTGGCCTGTACTGTATTTTCATCAAAAAGGCTGCAGGTTGTGGAGGATTTATTTTTTCAAGGGACTGTCATTTTTCCTCAACACGTGCATACATTTAAACAAACTGTATCATCCAACCAGTTGTTTTGACCAGTGCCTTAATCAGGGGTACTGACCTAACATACTGTACATATTTTGAGATCAAAATCTTTCTCCACCCTGTGATTTTGGTTTCCATATCATCCTGAAATAAAACACAACATGGTGAATCATACTGCTCCTGAGGGGTCAAATGTCAATGTGCAAAACAATGAAAACTAAACATAAACATGCCACAAACATATCAGCAGTTAACATTAATAACAGAACTCACTATTAAATAATACTAGAACTTTAATGCTATAAACATGTTATTAGTCTCTATATGATATGAACATGTTCTGATGAAGCTTGTAAAATGAGCAAAATGTTCATTTATATCTGACAGTATATGTATTTTAATTGAAAGACTGCAGGTTGTCAAGGATTTGATACAATTCTAATTTGGGGATAAGATAAGTCACAGCAATGTTAGGTCACTTAAGATAAGTGACCTAACATACTTACGAGTTTTGTTGGGATGACAGTGACAGATGACCATGTTAATTTAGTCATATTCAGTCTTTAGATGACATACACACTCAGATGACGCTTTTATATTATAAGCATGTCTGCTACAGTGTGGGATCGATCTTCAGACCTCAAATTCTCCCTTCAAGCCCACATATCCCCCAGGCCCCCCTTTGAGCTCACCATTCATTTATCTTACTCTTTAATGCTTCAAACATGTTATTATTCGACTGATATCCTATATACAGACACTTAGATTAAGCTTGTATATGAGTAACATGTACATTCATAGATATTTCTTTTCCATCTTTGCCTGCCCTTAGGGGGGGATCGAACTGCTGACCTTAAAATGTTGAGAGGCATGTCTGCCACAGGGTGGGATCGATCTTCAGACCTCAAATTCCTGATCCCAACTAGAGGAGCCAATCAGAAAACCAAGCTGCTTGTGCCATTTTCGCGTCTAGACCAATCAACGAAGTCTTGTTTTTGCTCCCAATCTCATCCAATCAGATGGCTCAATTTGTTTATTTCTACATCTCAACCGCCGTCAGTCTGAATTTGAAGCTGATGACAGAGACACTAAGTAAGTAAAATACTCTTTAATTTGTATTACATATAAGGTAAAACACTCTAGGAAACTTCTAGGAATTTTCTTTCTGAAAGAGGCTTTTTATGGTCCTTTGGGAATATCGCTATATGTCAAACTATTTCATACATAAAAATGTCATATCTGTGATAATGTGATGTAACTGCTCTGATAAAGGGTTTATCGTTTACTTCTAAATAATATAGAAGTAAATTTGTTAGCCTCGGCTACCTGCTGGTAGGTGACGTCATAGGCTATCCACGGACATTTCACATTTGCCTGCCTGCAAGAGCATCGTATTGTTCTTGTGTTAAGAGACGGTAAAAAGCAGGGTAAGATCACTACAGACAGTCGGTTTCCAAAACCATGTGTAGCGCTGCGGCTGAAAAATAAACTAACATTTATCTCGTTTTACAGTGTCCTTTTTGAAATATGTTTGCCAGCAAAAACTTTTCAACAAGCATCATTTCTAACTGAATTGACCGGTGAAAGTGGCTACCGCTGGGTTTCTTTTCTATACAGCTAGCATATGCAGCTAACCTGGGAAACCCTTCGAAATTACAAAGGGAAAGCGTGCGTCGTTTAATCATGTGATCTGTTTGATCTGTCTCTCGCAGGTCTCATCGTCAGCAGTGCGCGCCACGCCAGACCATAGACTTACCAAAGAACTTCTAATATACCAAGAAGTTCCACTCCCTCGTTACTTCGGGTTCTGAACTGGTTGCAGTTCCACCAGAGTTCCATATGGGGGGCTCACAGGCCAGTGCAGAATGAATGGGGCTCTATGGAGCTATACCCCTCAAAACCCACTTTTTCCAGGATATAATTTTTTGTCTAGTAATTTGAATGTTGCATTCGAAGGGGAGGCTAAAAAATACACACTGCTGTGTGTTAGATTTTTTAAAAGTCACTTTTTTGTTCTAAAAGCCTTTTAACATGTCAATGACGTCATACACATATCGACGGCCAGAGATACTGCTTTACGGCAAACTCTGAGTCGCTTCCTTTGTTCTCTCGAGGCATCGACAACACAGCTAACAGGTTCGGCTCTCCTGTTAATACATGTGCTAGAAAGAGGTTTGCTAATGTTTTAAAGACTTCACAGAATATTCACTCTGATATTCAGGCTCTGCTTCGATGCCGCTAAGCGGATCTCCGGATCGTAATCACTCCTTCACTGACCAATCAGCATTCATTAGCAGAATGCGGTAGCGTGTTATGGGCTACAACCTCACCCTGTAAGAAATCAAAAGGACATAAGTACTGTCTTCATTCAACTTTCGCACCTATAACCCATGTTGAACTTGCAAAAACTACAATCAAATTTGAGGTTTCTCAGCGACTAATCGGGCGAAGACACAAATTTAGCCGCGTCTAGCTCCATAGAGTCCAATTCATTTTGCACTGGACCACGATCACCCCCAGTGGAACTCTGGGGGAAACTGCAACCAAAATCCGGTACAATGGGGCTGAATAGGGAGTGGAACGGCTTTCTCGACCAGCTTTGGACTTACCGTGCGTTCATGGACATCGGAAAAACGTTTTTCCGAGTGAAAAACGTTACCATTCACGTAACGTCCTGTGGGAATCAGAGGTCGGAAACTTCGGGCTGGATTTTGATAACCGAGTTTGTGACGTTGTTGACAACTGGACGTTTGATGGAGGCGGACTTTGGTTCACTGAAAATATTTCAATGATAATAAACTGTTTATTGTGGACAAATGCCTCTGCCAAGAAACATAGATCCGCCACTGCTGTGTTCTGTATATAAAATGTAGGCCTAATAATGTAAAATGTAATAAATGTGACTGAGGTCTACTAAAAGTCCTGAAAAGTTTAAAAAAGACAGTTTGAAAAAAATACAGAAGCCAATTGGGTGATTGTCAGGACGTTGCTGACCTGAGTTAGGGGGCAGTCACATTTCGGCAGGTCCCATATAGGCTACCCTGCCAAAAAGGACTGCACCCCCATAACTCAGGATTGCAAAGGCTGACAAAGACAAACTTTTCGGGACTTTTAGTAGACCTCATAACATGCAAGTATAGCAAATTGTGTTATTGTCAGACGTTGCTGACCTGAGTTGGGGCAGTCGCATTTCGGCAGGCAGTCTTTTTGCGCACAACACTGGCTCTTACAGCCGAATTCATTCGCAAACGACCCATCACTACAGGCAGGCAGGGCAGACAGCAGTCCCTTCCAGCTCCTACCTCAGAACGCTTTTCTTGGCTTGTGTGGAGGTGAGTGGTGACGAACAGAAAGACTAAGACAGTGCCTCGAGTTTACAGCTAATTACCCGAAAGACAAAACAAATAGTTAACTTGTGTCTCGCTAACATGCACGAGCTACTAGCTTATGTAATAAGTTAGCTATAAGGTTTAGCTGAGGCATCATCATGGCCCTACAGGCTAATGTAGCCTACTGTACTTAATGGAGACACTCCAGGTGAACAGCTGCGAAAAATCTGTCAAATAACGTCTTCCCAATCGCCACATTAATATGCAAATTAGGCGTTAACTAACTAAATAAAATGTGCATACATTTGACAAGGCACTGCAGGTGAACAGGATAAACCCAAAGTAACTGAAACATATCAGCACAGAACTTCCCCAGTTAGGGTTAGGGTCTTCCCTCCTTAAATGTTAGGTTTAAATATGTAGATTAATTTAGAAGAAATCTACAGATGCAGCCTAAAACAAATACCATCTAAATGTTTATTTCAAGAGGAAAAGACATGGAAGCAAAATATACCAAAAAATGAAAAGAAGTGTCCAGCATTAAACAGTAACTTCATCATTTTGATCATAGGCTCCTCATCTTATAAGTTTTTTTTCCTGTAAACATAAAGTAAAAAAAAGTACATGAAATTCATCAACAGACCAAATATAAAACTCAAACACCATTTTAAAAAGAATTGGCTTTGGTGAATATATTGCATGAATAGAAAGAGCGTCCCATGCATACTAATTAAACTGGACTTACTTACCTTTCTTACTGTACTGATGTCTCCTCTCCTCTTTAGTCCCCTTCTCAGATCCAGGACCGGATTCTCCGTGACGTTGCACGGCAGTGGGAGTGTCACCGAAAACTGCCCATTTCTGTGACGTCCCGTTGTGTTCCGGTTTCCCGTTTCCTGTACGGGACTCTCACACCGCTTCAAAACACAACGCGGAGTCTGATCCACGCGCACGCTTTTCTTGTTGAATCTGTCTCTATATTAGGCTATACATGTGTATATATTTAGGTGATTCTTGTTTTGTATATAACCTTAGCCCAATAAGTAAGGTAAGGAAATTTGTGTTTGGTAGATTATTTCTCTGTGGTAACAATGCTTGTTGGCAATAAATCTTGGAACTGTTGGAAAGCCTGTTTAGTTCCCTTACAAATGGTGGCCCAGTTGTAAGGAACATGCATTTGTGGGATGAGCAGCAGCGCTGAGTATGTGGGTTGCGCCCATGAAAAATTTGCCAAATCTTCTCCGCCATTGCCAAACAGGTTACTTTGCTGTTGCTATGGACACTTGTTTTGAGCTTCTGGTAACCCCAGGTGCTGCCAATCAGGCGCCTGATTGGCAGCACCTGGGGTTACCAATCAGGCGCCTGATTGGCAGCACCTGGGGTTACCAATCAGGCGCCTGATTGGCAGCACCTGTGAGCATGGGCCCCACTACTGTTAGTACAGCTACAGTCTGATCTAATGTATCACATGTACATTAGATTTTTTTTTCCAAGTAAAAGCCAGTATGCTGATTTTACAAACACCGGGGACACAAACAGCCTCTTCCTTTAGGTTTATTAAAGACTAGTTGTTAATGGATTGAATCCTATTCTGTGCTGTACCCGTCACGCTACAGGGCCCAGCTGTCCCAGTGGAAGTTTAAGCTCTCTGAGCCGAATCGGAGGACCCCGTCCCGGTGGTAAGAGTTCACCACGAAGCCGTGTTAATGTGTTGTAATTTGTACCATGATTTATCTTTCCATCAAAAGCTGAAGAGCCTTAAAAACAGCCGGTGTTTGTCTCCCAGGTTCCCTTCAGAAACGGGAGGGGAGGACGGCGTGCCGCGCTGCAGCGGCTGCTGCCGTACATCAAAAACGGTTGGTGATTCCATGGTGTACGTTGACATCCGGTGGCGAGGTTGAGGCGTTACACTTGGGGCATTTGTGGCCGAATGAACAGTCAGTTACAGTCAAAAAACTAAATGTTTGATGATTATTAAACAGGACTCATTTTTTATTTAAAGGGAAGAAAACGTCTACCCATCAAGCAACCGTTCAAAGTAGGGCAAGCTTTGAAAAAAATTAAACACAATGGCAAATATTCCTAAATTCAATTTTTTTTTTTGGAATTACCTTGTGGACACAACTGAACATAAATATTAAAACATAAAGGTAGATTGCATAATGTAAAATCTACATTGGCAATACAGAAGAATTTATAACTATGCAAACACTGGGAGTGGAAAGAGAGATACAAATGGGTTTGAATCAGTAAAATCATCAATGCAAAGCAAAAAGGAACATGCTGATCAAATGTCATTTTGTCCCTTTCAATAAAATTTAGTGCTTACATTTTCTGTTGTGTCACTTGTGCCAGACAGGAAACACAACTGTTGGTCCATAAAGCTCTCTCCTTTTTTGACAAAATAATACAAAGACAGCATAACCCATGTACAGTAGACTGGATATCCCCATACTCCCAATGCAGATACAAGCAGGCATCTGTTTTAGAGCTTGGTGTAAATAAACGTGAAAGATATAAAAATGAGCGTTGTTCACAGTAGTAATGTACTTTTATTTTTGTTTTTAAACCAACTATATATTTTTTTGCCTGGTGTCACACACAATCCAAAAGTATCTTCGCTCTGCATTGGGGTTTTACTACCATGATGTAGCTGTGTGTACACTGCAGCAGTACTGCAGATAGATATGATGATAAATCCACGTGTAGAATGGGAATTTTTAGGGTTACATGCTAACTGCGGTACGTGAAAACATTGAGCACCAAAAGTATAAACACAGGGTAAGTGCCTGAGTTTGTGGCGTTAAATCAGGGGTGTCAAACCCCACGTCGGGTGAGAGCCAGAACCGCCCGCCAATAGGGTCCGATCAGGCCCACTGGATGACTTTGCAAAGTGTAAAAAATTGCAGGGAAGGAATTAATTCCAAATCCACATTTACCACTTTAATCTTAGAAATTCAGAGTTTTTCTCGGATTAATACCCCTCTCACCTCGGGTCCGTAACATAAGTTTTTTTTTCTTACAGTAGCAGAAGCAACTTGCTGGTTGTCAACATCTCTGGTCCGCTTGAGATCAAATTAGGGGTCCGTAACATAATTTTTTTTTCTTACAGTAGCAGAAGCAACTTGCTGGTTGCCAACATCTCTGGTCCGCTTGAGATCAAATTAGGGGTCCGTAACATAATTTTTTTTTCTTACAGTAGCAGAAGCAACTTGCTGGTTGCCAACATCTCTGGTCCGCTTGAGATCAAATTAGGGTATGTGGCCCATGAACTAAAATGAGTTTAACAACCCTGAGTTAAATTACTGTACGTACAATCGATAACGATGATGTCAGTTTACCAGTAATGCATACAGCACAATTCTTCTCTATGATTTGGTCATATTAAGATGATAAGAGGAATGTTAAGTATAACCCCTTGTATTGAGGTAAACACACAGTTATGACATTATGTTTTTGGTGAAAGGATCATAAAGGCTCATCTGTATCCGCAATCAGGGGTTTTCCAAAATAATATGAACATTTGTCGTGCTGTATAATGTGTCTGATAAAGGTGTACAGCCTTGTGTATTAATTTAACCAGAATTGCATTAAAAGGGAAAAGATAATGGTAACATGAATTTAAAGATAATTTTAGGCCCATTAATCGTTCTAAAAAACACACACTACCACGCACGTTCCTAATGATTTTAAAGTGCTCGTATATGCTCATTTTCAGGTTCATAATTGTATTTAGAGGTTGTACCAGAATAGGTTTTACATGGTTTAATTTTCAAAAACACCATCTTTTTTGTTGTACTGCAGATTGCTGCAGCTCCTCTTTCACCCTGTGTGTTGCGCTCTGTTTTAGCTTACAGAGAGGGGCATCTCACTTCTGTTCCATCTTTGTTGGGAGTCGCATTACGCAGTAGCTAGGTAAGGACTACTAGCCATTTTCTTTTTCACTTTGTAAACCTATAACGTGCACAAAACAAGATATATAACCACAATAAAGGAAAGGGGAAAGCCAAAAAGCATAATATGAGCACTCGAAGACTTCTTGTATAAGTCAAAATATAAAAAGCTTCTGGAACTAAAGACAAAAGTGTACACAGCCACAGCTACAACAATGTAAGGGAAACACTTCTACGTACATAAACTTCTCCTGTTAAACATAAATATTGTAAGAGTTGTGAGCCCTCTTGTGTGGTATCTGTGCGGTTCAGCTTAAGATGAAGCATCCACAAAACAGTAACAAACGGGAGGTTTTAAACTCGGATCCCACAACATACATACTTGTGACAGTTTTTTCTGTTTCGATGTTGCTTTGAGCACCCGTCAGTTCCATCACAGGAACCTAAGGCTGATAGCAATTCATAACGCGCTTACACACAAGCCCAGTCGCCGTAGGTGAAATCAAAGCTTTTAAACACTGGATGGCAGCATCAGATTAATGCATGTGCATCCCGTTGCCTGTCACGTTGACGTAAACTGTAGATTGGAGTCGTGCTCAGGATCTCTCTATTTTACTCTGCCCGTTACAGAACGAGTGTCTAGATTGCAGCTGAAGCGTCTTAAGTCGGAGGGGCAGCCAGTGTCCGAAACCCTTCAAAGAACCTCCCTTACGCTCACGGCGGTAGAGGTCGGCGTTGTGAGTGAAGTCGGTTGCAAATGTTGGAGTCACGTGTCCACCAGAGTGCAGTAGGGCGGTCCGCCTATGCTGATCACCGGTAACCAGGACACAGCAGCACGGGATCAGGCGAGTCTCCACCTACCTCATCTACAAGTAAGACAGGGACACATGTAATGTAGCCTTGGATACAGGAACGTTCCCCGTGTTTGATAGAAATGTTTTACGCCGTAGGCGAGTTCAACTATTGCACCGTTTTCAGCCCCGTCCTTCGGCTCACTGAAGCCCGGACTTTGCGTTTGGAGTTCTGTTTAGTAACAATGTCGCTTGGGGAGGCAATCCGTCAGCGGCAGCTCTCCTCCCTCTTCAGAATGGAGACCAGACCCTCCTGGGGGGGGGAACTCTGAAGGAGATGCAGAAACAAGAAATGACCACTAATGTTTTCCTATGCTTTTTATATATGTTTTTTGGGGGTCACTCTACCCAGAACCTGATAGGAGGACCGGTACTGTACTACAGTGGTATATTATGGTGTATGTTAGAAGTATAGTATAGAATAAAATACACACTTTACTGTCCCTGAGGGGAATTTGTTTTTGGGTACATTGCTCCACATGTAACAGAAAAAACCATTCTAAAATCAACATCAAATTAAAATCAACATCAAAACATCAAACATAAGGATCAACAAAGCATCTCAGGACATAAATGAAGGACACATATGACTGTACAGGCAATGCGACATCTATAGTTATATTAAAGGGTTACCTGATTTTTTTGTGTTGGTTATAACATTGCACTTACCAAAGTAATCACTGGATATCAAACTAATACCTTAAAATAAATCCAACAGGGCAACACACACAAACTGCCACACACTGTAAAACTGAAGCAGGCAGTTATATCAGAGATTAGCACTTTTTTGGGATGTGAGGGCAGTGAGCACACCCACAATGTCAGGAATGAATTCTTTAATGCATAGGAGGGAACTGAGTGCGGACCTACAGTCAATGTGAAAAATTAGGACACCCATGCTTAGGATTGACTTTAAAAGAGGGAATAAAAAAAATCATCTCTTTTGAAAATTGATCTTAATGCCTTAATTAAAAAAATGAGGAAAAATCAATCTTATGCAATTCGTACCCCACTTTTTCTTTGTGAATGAATAATGTATCGTAAGCAAATAAATGTTCTTCCTTAAAATACAGGGGCATAAGTAAGATAAGAAGTAACCTCTATGGAGATTTAACATAGGGGTGTACTCATATAGTTGACTTTGTTTCACAGCAAATAACGTTCAGACTAAGACATTTGTAAAGCATGTCATAATACTAATAGTTATAAGAAAGAATAGAGATGTGAGCTATGAAATCCATCATCAAACATATGCGGTGGCGGGGGTAAACAGGCTCCATCCAGCAGATAATGGGAAACCTTCTGTATGTGTGGTATTAGTCAACGGAGAGCGACCAGCAGCGTTTTAGATGGATTTGTGGCTGGGGCAAGGTTAACACAGGAGCTGCAAGAGCTGGGGTGCAACAACACAGAGGCACAACTTTCTTCTCTGTGCTGGAGAATGTTTTACTACTGCAGTGCGTGCTGTATCGGTCAACAGAGGTCAGTGTCCAGAGTAATTCTAACTCTACCCCACCTAATGAAAAGCCTTTTGACCTGATGCTAATCTGTAAAACACACCACATGACTGTCAGGCGCATCTGCTCCATAATATAGCTCAGTTACTTACTTTTTCCTGAGTCAAGTGGTCCATCCTAGCCAATATTGCAGTAGTCTCACATTCAGTCAAGTCTGTATAAGAGGCTATTATCTCCGAATCAGGATTTTCTGTGTTACCACTGGGGACATTGTGATGTTAAGTCTCATATTATGCTCATTTTCAGGTTAATAATTGTAATTTGAGAAGTTTGTTACCAGAATAGGTTTACATGGTTTAATTTTGTTTTTAAGCATATGTTATTTTTTGTTGTACTGCACGTCAGCTCCTCCTACTTCACCTTATGTGTTGACTCTCTGTTTTACTACTTTAGAGTGAGGCATCTCACTGCTGTTCCATCTTTTGTTGAGTCGATACTGCACACAGTAGCTAGGTAAGGACTACTAGCCAGTCAGAAGCTTTACAGAGTATGAGGTGCCATCTAGCAGCTCTATTATAGCGTGTGTTCAAAGGGACGCGTACAGTCATCATGAAGTAAAGGCTGGACTACAGTAGAGCTGTTTGGACTCTGCATAAACCTATATCTCACCAAAAGATATATAACACATTACAAGGGAAAAGGCAAAAGCATAATTGGAGCCTTTAAGGGAAATGCACTGCATAGCTTAGGAAAGTGTCAGGACAAAGTGTATTTGTGAGTGTAGGCAAGAAGCGCTCTGTCAGATGTAAACTCTGGAGCTCCTCCATAGAGAACTGATAAGTCAAGGCCTATAGCGGTATACAGCGATTTTTGGTTGTGGGTAATATTTTAACATTGAAATAAATATTGAAATAAATTTGGTCTCTAAGGGCAGCTCAGATTTGTAAATGGTCTGGCTGTAGGATGCACAGTATTTTTTCTATTTAAACTTTATTTAACCAGGTAGGAATTGATAACAAATTCTCATTTGCAGCGAGATCTGGCACAAGACAAAGAGTGTAAGCGTGCTGAGACAACATTAAGTTTTCTACATTAAATGCATGAAATATAAACACATGAAAGAAATACAGTAAAGGAATCTACCAAAAGAAATACGAAAGTTTCTAATATTGAATCAAGTAAATGGTTTGTGTACTGTAATGTCTAAGTGGTATAAATAAAGCAGTTTTCCAATACAGTAGTCTTAGTAAATATACTGAGTGTAGTACAAGAGTCTCTATACAATTTGTGCAGATGGAGTAGTGCAAAGAGCATTAAACAAATATTAGATATAACAAAGTGAGAATATGAAATGGAGCATACACGTAGATGTTTAAAGGTTCCAAGTTACCACTAGGAAGTAGGCTCATCAGCAGCATTCAGGAATATTTTTTATTTGGCCGATAAAAGTGGTTATCTATATTAGATAGATGGCGATAAAAAGTTACGTAATTTAAATACACTTAGCAGTAAGTAAGCAATATTTGCTTTCTTTTTACTATAGAAATTATGATTATATCAGTAGTTTATTCAAAATTTGTAATGGGTTGTGATTTAATACTAATTGAAAATACTTTTGATGGAAAGTGTAATGAGGAGTCTACAGCTATAATATAGCGTCTCTGTAGGCGGTGATTACTTAACAACGGGGCTTTGAGCTAAATGTGCTAACACACATCTTAGATCTAGGGTGATGGCATTGCTAACATCTGCTAATTTTCACTTAATAAACTAACTGTGAAACTGTGCTTTAGCACAACAGTGATTTAAGCCTAATGAATTGGTGCATTAGCATGCTCACAGTGACTATGCTACCATGTTGATGCAAGTATCATGTTCCATAGTCACCCATTCAGAGCCATGCCGATACAAATCCATCCAATATCATGCACCACATTTACAGGGAGCGGCAAAACAAACAGCTATGAATCTGATACAGGCCATTTGGAGTAATGTGAACAGCCAAATAAAAAAAATAACATCTGAGCAAAAAAACTCCAAATTAAACATTGCTATCGCGGTGTGGAGCATTAGCCTTGTTACCCTGAATAAGTTTCAATTCGAGCTAAATTGTGTTCTATCATGACAGGAAAAGTCGGCTTGCTAATCTGAATAATTAAACTCAACAACCCTGTGATTTGACTCCCAATAATTTTCATTGCCAAATAAAGAATCCTCCATGCCCAGATCCATCCTCCTGAATTTAAGAATATGAACTCCACCTGACCCCATCAGTATGACAGCCTTCAGCCTGCTGCTTGTTTCCCAGGAATGGTTTCATCTCACCTCTCAGAAGAACTGGACCCCATCATCAGCTCAGTGTTTGAGCCAATGGTGCCAGCCTTGGCTCTGGGCTCAGCTAATCTAGCACATTGGCAGGGTCAAAGCATCAGAGTCCCTCCTAAGTGAGAACATGAATTGGGAGTTTTGAACTACATAGAAAGTTCATGATGATCTCAAAAGGATTAACAGGGTTCATTCATGGGAAGTGTCTCAGCAAGGAATAAAGAGTTATTGAGCCGAGAATAGAAGGGCATACACAGAAATCTGGTGACTTTCTGCAAGTGAAATATATTAGATTTCGAAGTAAAACAGGAGAGATTTAGAGAGGAGGAAGGAGAATGCATGGAGATGATACATGGATGTGGTGGGAGAAAGGAAAACCAGGAATAGAAAGAGCAAGAAGAAAGGATACAGCAGAGACGGAAGGGTGGTAAACCAGCCTGTATTCATCCACCACAACTCTCTTTATACATTCATCTTATATCCAAATCAATGTCTGTTTTGTCACCTCCTCTAGTTATGATAATCAGAATGTAAAGAGCAGACAAATAGAGTATATGTTTAAACCGTGTAATCCTACCTCATTAGGTTAGCTTGGCCAGCTCCTTGTCACAAACCTGGGGGACTCCTGTTATGCCACCTTCTACACCTCCTCCTCCCGGCGTCTCCTCCTGCAGCTCCTCTCCTCCTCCTCCTCTTCTACTTATGTCCTTCGCCGTTGTTCTTCTTCTGTTCCTCCTCCTCCTCCTCCTCCCCGTTCCGCCTCCTGATTTACCAATACCTGTGCTAGAAAGCTCTTGACTCGAGATCATACTTTGCTCTTGTTCCTCATCCTTGTGTTGTTTTAGGCTTATTATTTAATGGGAGCTTAGCAGATTAGTTTATTGATTATGGATATAACTTAAGCCCTTCTTTATGTGGGTAACAGTGCATGGATACAAGAGTCCCTGAGTTGATAAGAAGGTCATGGTGTACATTGCTTATACCAGAGCATTATAGGCAATTCTGAAAAAACCTACCAGTTTGTATATGCCTTGTGTCTTTTCCATTGTCTAAATAATAAGGAACTGACATGATAAAAAAAGTGCATTGAAGTCAGTTTATAGTCCTGCTCAAGCAGCGTGAATGCGTTAGAAAAGTTTATAAGTGGTGATAAATTAATGTTTGTGTTACCAATAATTTGGTATGTGTGTGTGTGTGTGTGTGTGTGTATAGCACTATGTATATATATATATATATATATATATATATATATAGGTCTAAAAGAGGATAAGAGCTGATACAGATTGATGTTTGCTTGGAACTTCATAGAGGGCTGAGGAGCACAGCATGTGTCAGGTGTTGCACAATATTTTTGAGCAATATGCAATAGCTTTGGCA